>NC_143558.1:17564500-17871666 GCF_054136105.1 Typopeltis vanoorti
GGAAAGCACAGAAGATAAGAGAGAGACTGCCTGAAGTTGGTGAGCAGTATGTATGCCAATATATGAATCTTTATACAGCAAGAATGTAACCAGTGCCAACAAAAATCAACTTTGTGTCCACACCACAATGTCTAGCCTACAACTGCAGCACGTCACAGCATTAGTGCATTTATTAAGGTGGTCGAATGCACTGCAAAACCTAAAGTGCTTGGCTTTATTGCTCACTATCTTCGCTTCAGGCAGTAGGATACAGTCATCTGCATGTGGCCAATATGAAAACTTTTTTTTTTTTTAAACACTAAGTATTTATACAGATTGCACAGGGATATTCAGCTTTTTGGACCTTCTTCTGTAATTTTAGTTGGAGATTTTAGAACAAAACGCTTTACAAAACATGTGAACACAAATTAAGTGCTATTATTCCAAAGCACCACCTATTAACTATGTAACGATAAGTTATCTTACATCTGCAACTTTACTATGGACAGGGAGAAGTCGCAGACATGACACTTATTACATGATTACATAAGAAATACAGGCTATGATTGTTATTACAAGTCAGCACTGAAAAAAACATATTGGACACCTTTTCACATACAATTAAATGGAGAATATGGTACTATGTACAGACCATCACATAAATAGTCGGCGAGACTATTTTTGGAGTCATCATCAGTAATGAAGCATTCCCTTAATTTACCTACCAATTGTAGAATGCTATTAAATAGTTAATATTTCCTGAGTATATTTATAGCAAAGTACAGAACTAGTTTTAATGGGACATTAGTTCTTCTGTCCATTAAAATTCTGAATGGTTTCCAGTTAGTAATGTTTTGTGTTCAGTAACAAATGTTTTTGTGCCCAAGGATGGTGGTATGAAATCATATGAATCGCCAACACCTTAATAAATTAATATATTTATTTTGCTTCTGTGGTCTTGCAAATCAATACCACGAAGTTAATATGAAAACCTATGTATTCTGCATGTTATCTTAGGATCGACAAATGTTCATAAAGTTATTGTGAACCATGTTTGTCGCTCATGCAGAAAGCTGTTTTCATTGTTTTTATATAATGATTTTTAAATATTTGCATAAAACTTTCTACTATGTCCAGTAAGTTGGGTTTCATTTAGCTAAAAAGCTGCATGACCTTTAAAAAAAAAAAATCTGGCATATTAAATTGAAATTGCAGCTAAGATATGACATGAGATGCTCTTACATCCAAAGCACCTTTTCTGTTCACACCAAGGGAGGAGACAAAAAAATGAATCCAATATTTGGCAAACTTCACCTCTTGGGCTAGTGAAGCATAAGAATAGTAGAAAAATAAAGGTATTGGGGTTAATTACTTCAAAAAATTATGGCATTTTAAAATTGTTTTTAATTTAATCACAAATTAGTACAGTACAAGCAATTTGCTGAAATTTTTAATAACTTAATATCATAGTACATTAATAATGCTGATATACAAACCATTAACATTTCCTGAGTATATTTATAACAAAGTACAGAGCTAGTTTTAAACATTAGCTTACAGTTCTGAAATATTTATCTGAATATCATTCTTTTCAAATAACAACCATCTATTTTACATTTCAGTAAAATGAGAATTATGTGCAACTAAATACTAACCTCAGTGTCCAGAAGAATGTTTACTTTTCTTTTAAATATATTTATTGGATATTAATAACTATATATCTGATACCCAAACTTCTATGTGTTAAAATTTACGTAAAGCATTTTCACAAAGGTATATTTGTTTCATGCAGATATTTTCAAAGTTATTTTTATTTGCTTAAAGCTGATGGATATTTTGTAAAATAAAACTTTCAACACACACGCACACTTTTTTAAACTTAGAATAACAACAAAATGCTATGTATTTTAGAAGGAAAAAAACACGAACGATTCATATTAACAAAAGTAAGACACATCAAAGTTGGCAGTGATCACAATGTAATTTTGGAGTGAAAATCAGATCGAAGATCTGGTATATATTTCATTGAAAATGAAACAAACCATTTTCACAACTCATAATTTTCAAGAAAGAAAAATGTCTAATACAATTCCAGAAAGCAGAATGGCAATGTCATTTCAGGAAGTAGGATAGGAAGCTAAACAAACCTGTTACATCGATATTAAAAAATTACTAGTAATTATTTTTATCAATAATTAAGATTACCTATTAATAACTAGCTGTTCTCTAACATTACTGCATTATCTTTGTACTTATTGTAATGTATTAAATGGACATGTTATTTAGCTGAAAGTCAACTTATTTCTTGTAGCTAATATCCATGCAACAAGTTTATCTGTGTTATATGGAGCATACAAAATAATACCTTATGGCAATATATCTAATAAAAGTTAAATCAACTACTATTGTGTATGTAACTGAAAAAAAAAAAAAAAAAAAAAAATCTTACAAGCCAATAATGCTTTAAGTTGAAAAAGATAAATGAAATATGGTCATATATCAGAATATCAGCGATTGCAGATCATCATAAAGCTTCAAAATACTAAAAAGTTGCTATACTTTTGTCATGTACAGCAGTATTCAATTTTTCTTTTTTTAATTTTACATTCAGAAACAGTGAAAATGCTTTACTGTGTGAATAAAAATACACTGAATATGCAAATTATCTAAACATATCTATAAGTTCTTGGTTAATTTTTGAGCTAAATGACTAGTCAGTGTATATATAAATACATTCCATTCTGACTATTACAACCAGGCAATTTTTATATATATTTTTTATATATTATTTCTAAATATTATACCACCATCTTGATCTGATCCTAATCTATAGTAACTAATTTTATCTGAACACTTCAGAACTAACTGCTCTTTTCTTGAATGTTATTCCAGTTACAATTATCAATCTTGACCTAATCATAGTATAACAAAGCTTTTGCAATTAAAATAAGTTTGTATTATCAGCTATAAGTAAACACCTCAATGCATCCTTTAATTCCATTTTTTAAGTAATGGTTAATTTAAAAATTAACAAATTAACCTACTTCCCTTTTGCAAAAACACTATTTATAAACATTAATACTAATATGCATCCAGTGTTCATTTTGTGAGGGAGATTATATCACAGTGAATTAGTCCCTCTTTCAATATGGTATTATACCAGTTAAAAGACAGTGATAAGATTTCTAGGAATACTTATGTAAATTGGTATTTGAAAAACACACTTCTATTCTTTGTATTTCCCTTTCTACTATTGAAAATTTTAATTAAATTGACATCAGACTAAAATAAATAATACTGTACTTGTTGACTAGCAAAGTTAAGAATTCTAAAAT
The DNA here is from genome assembly GCF_054136105.1 of Typopeltis vanoorti. Lineage (NCBI taxonomy): Eukaryota > Metazoa > Arthropoda > Arachnida > Uropygi > Thelyphonidae > Typopeltis > Typopeltis vanoorti. The sequence continues at coordinate 17,567,815 of NC_143558.1, forward strand.
CTAGGATGGTAAACAAAAGCTAATGATGTATAAATTAATTTATAACTCACTTGGCAACACAAGTGATATGTTAGAGACAGGGATAATATTTCTGTGTATGATAAATTTACAAACATAAATTTTTAACAAAATACACCATACATGGCCAAATATCAAAAGTAATTTGTGTATAGTCTTAATTTCTACGAAAATAAATAAATGAAAAATTTAAGAAATAAGGCTCAAAAACATACAAAAATTGTGCATAGTTCATTTGAGAGAGAAATTAAGTGCAGTCATTTAATTTCTTTTTTAAGTAATTGCCGAGTGATCTTAACTTCGCAGAACATATTAAAGGCATCCTGAGAAGTTAAGACAAAAACACTCCTGAAATAAAATAATTATTTCTTGATATTGCATCTTATCAGTATTAAAATGATACAACACTAAAGTAGTTAGTGACTCACAAAAACAAGAATTAATGCAAACTTAATTTTTAAACATTATTGGATAAATCATTTTAAATACTGATCCAACAAATGATTTCTTTTTTCAGAATGTTATTTCTTCCCTTCTACAAAAGATTTAAAATAACTGCATATAGTCATCGTGATTTCATGTGCAAAATAAGAAAAAAAAAATTACGATAAATTTTGTTTAAGGAAATGAAAATTATTGTAGCTTCAGCATTTGTACAAAGTAATAAATAATTTTCATTTCCTTAATATTAAGGTTAAGTTATGCTTTAAGCTATGATTTTTAATACTATTTACTCCTAATATTCTAAGAAATTATCTGTTGGCTTACATGTTAACAAATTAACATGTTTCTAGTTAATTTCTAGTTTCCAGTGAATACTTACAAATGTCTATATTAGGGAAATATTAAAGAATGGAATGACAGATATGCATTTAATGTCAAATTTCTGGGAAATGAGAAACTAACCACACATGTCAAATCAATATTAAATAATAAACAGAAATGAAAAATCTTTAAAATGCCTATTCAGCTTTTAAACATCTGTTAATACTTGGCTTCTATACAATTTCAGCACAATTTTTCTCAAACAGAATTTGGTCATTTATTACCCATGTTGAAATCACTTCATTTATCAATTCATTATCACAGACTGCATTTCACAATAATATTAAAATTATTTCCTTTTTCTAAGGCTTGTATCGGTATCGATTTCTGTAGTTTCATTTTCTTTATCCTGGGAAAGAAGATGAATTCAGCATGAGACAATCTTTGATATAAGTTTATTTTACAGCTAAAGTACAAAATGTTGTAATGATATATTCCAAAAACTGCAAATTCAATATAAATGTATTATTTTAATGGCTAATATAGTCTACTTTCGTTTAGGAGTGCCCCTTTTTTTACAATGTCATTGGCCCTTTACCCAAATCTTAGGGCATTACTGAAGTGTTATAAAACTAATATATGAAGAATAATATAGGAGGAAAATTCGGACATATTTTTTTGGATATTGTTTTCTGTCTCCTTATCCTGACAATGTGCATTCATCTGCTGTTAAGATGTTAAAGAAAGGGTTTTTTTGGGGGGAAGTGGTGGTAAAGTAATGTGAGGAAATTATTTGAAAAAACCCTGGTTTTTTCAAATAATGAACCCCCCCTCCCCCAAATGCTCTCTACCCACCCTTAATAATATTTATTATTATTAAAGATGGGTAGAAAGCATTTGGGAGGGAGGTCGAGAGAAGGATCTGAAGAAAGAAATTTTTTGGGGGGGAGAAGAGGAGGAATTTATGGGAAAAAGTCGGGGTGAGAGTAATGGGATGTGAACCGTTTTGACAGGCATCGTCTTCGGAACTCATGAGGGAAGTGAAGGCTATGTCATGTCATATAGGTGTTTCTGCCTTTGGTGTGCTTGTGTTGTCTGCTATTGGTCGGAGTCGTGATCTAATTTTTATGTTATGAATCTTCCAACTCTGAGATTATGTAGGGTCAGTGGACGTTTATTCAGTTTTCATCACATTTTATGGCTGTCATTTCTGATATTCTAAGCATTGTTTCATTGTCTTGTATGTCTAATATTATGGCTTGTCAATTTGCGGGGTACGTTTTTTGTTTAAGAGCGTGGACTGATATTTCAGTTTTTCCTGTGCTTTGTATCCTGTTTTTCTTTTTGTTGTTGCATTTTTTTTATTGTTTAAATGTTCTGGAATAGGGATGTTACAGTCCTGGAAGTGTTCTTGTAGTTTTGCCCCTAAAGACCTGATAGTAGAACATGTGTAGGCAACATCAGTCTTTTTGGCAGGGAAATTTGTAAACAACATTGTGGTGTTCTAATATTTCTTTTTGTGTGTGTGAGATTTTGCAGGTTTTAGAAGTGTTGCCAATTTTTGGTTTGTGGTGAACACCAGCTTATAGTCAGTGTGTTTGAAAATGTATTTGTAGGTTTTGTATGTGTTCTGGATGTATGGCAGTTTGATATTTTTTTGTGCTGGGAAGTTTGTTTTGGTTTCTGCTGTAATTTATTAGTTGTGTTGGGTAATTGCGATTTTGAAAAATTTGTGTTAACTTCTTTATTTCTGTGTTGAGATGATTACACTTAGTTGAAAACTTGTAAGCATTTAAGAATTGTGTTAGGATGACTGATTTTTTAATCAAATAAGAATGGTAAGTTAAAATGGAGGAAGTTTCCGATATGGATGGGTTTGTGGAATATTTTCATGGCTATTTATTGTTTGTTCTAAGTAATGTCAGGTTCAGGAAATTGATGGATTTGTCCTGTTCAGTTTCTATAGTGAATTTTAGTCTGTTGTTGTAATCATTAAGGGATGCTTACAAGGTGGTGATGCGTGTTGGTTCTCCAATGCATAGAATATCGTTCACGTATTGGCCATAAAAGGTGATGATGCGGGGGGGGGGGGGGGGGGAGAGTTGAGTAGGAGTGATTCTATGTGTGCTAGGAACAATTCAGCTAAACATGGGAATTTTCCCAGAAATAATACCTATTACCAATATAAATGTATTTCTTTAACATTTAAATTTACTAAAACAGGATCCCTCTTGTGCTTGCACAAAGAAAATAACTCTTGTCATTTTTTTAACACCTCTAAGTAACCAGCACAGATACATTTTACCATTTCACAGAGAAATTACAGGGGTTCCCCCATTTAAAAATCGACAGAAGCAAGCTGTTCTAATATGCCAACATAAATAAAACTAAATTAATAATAATTTAAATGTAAATAAACTGTTAAGTAGTATATAGTATACTATTCTATGAGAGGTGAATTAAATATACAGTGGGTTAGCTTTGCATTAGGAACACTCCCCATCCAATTTACATATTTGGCAAAATAACGAGGCACCACGTGATATCAACTTCAGGTCTAGCTATTATAAATGGGCACACATATCCTCTGTAATTAATCAGTAAACATTTGCCAGTAATGGGGAAATGTGGTGACATAAGCAAATTTGACCATGAGCAGATAGTTGGGGCCTGCAGGGCATGTGCCAGTATTTCAGAAACAGTTGCACTTATTGGTTGCTCCTGTGCTACTGCATCAAGGGTGCAGAAGCACAGGACGCATGGTTGATCCTAGAGGTGAATGTCCTTATTGGTCTCCAGCTGTGAAACCCCATACTTTGCTTCATCTGGGTATCACAAACAATGGCTTACATGGACCAAGGAACGTCAGCAATGGAAGAAGGTTGGTCACCTGGAGTGATGAGTCCCATTTCCTGCTGCACCATGCTGATGGCCAGGTTTGCATTTGCCATAACAGCATGAAACCCTATCCCCTGGTTGCACAGTTGGGGTGGGGAGCTTTTTCCTAGTACGCCCTAGTTCCATTGGTTACCATCCCAAACACTAAATGGTAAATGTACAGAAACCTGTTAGATGACCATCTTCATCAATATCTGCAGAGTGGTCTACCCTGACCACAGTGCCATCTTTCAACAGGACAACACACTTTGTTTTTGAGCTCATACAACCACTGAATGGTTGGAGGAGCATGACAACGAACTGTGGCCCTCCCAAATGTCCAATTCAAGATGTGTGGGATATGCTAGAACAGGGTGTAGAACTGCTAATCCTCCTCTATGTAATGAGAGTGAACTGACGGAGTTGCTGCTGCAGACATGGGTTGAGCTATGCATGGAGGATGTCTGATACCTTGTGGAATCTGTTCCTAGGTGTCTGTGAGACATGGTTGCATAGAGAGTGGGACCAACATTATTAATTGGGTGTTCCTAATGCAAGGCTAATCAGTGTACTTAAGTGATATGGTATGCTGCATCCAAAAATCAAGTTCTTCAGGATTCAAACATGGTGAGATATCTGTTGGGTGGTATATAAAGTATACTCAGTAGAGTTTATGAGGAACATCATGTTAGAGGTTTAATGGAATATTTACAGCACTAGGAAAGAGTTAAAAATTTATTTTAATGCTTCCAATATTTCGTTTCAGTCACTGAAACATCTTCAGGGATTACAAATAACTCTTGTAACACACTCAAATACAACATAATACTAAGCGAAATACGTGGGTGAATCCAAAGTAATATCTAGGTGGTGCGCTCTCTATGGGCATTTGTAGGTGGCCTAGGATGTAAAGTGGGACCTCTAATAATTAATGTTTCCCAAATTTTGGGAAGTTTTATGCAATCGTATTTATTTAAATTCAGTTGATTTCCGAGTGCTGCTGCAGATTCTAAAAACTTTCTTTTTTTGAATGGTGGAGCATGGTGGTTTTTTTCCAGGAGATCCTGTGGGTTATATCCAAAACATGATTTGCAAGGCCAAATTGACCATAACCATGATTGCAGATCTACCTGTCTGTCCAAAGTAAGCCAGCTTGCAGGAACAGGGTACTTTATATACTCCAGGCACTGAGAGAGGAGGGAGCTGATCTTTGGGAGAACAGATAAGATTAGTAAGTTTACGGTGAGGCTTAAAAGCTGTGTAGCGGTTGTATTTTTTTAAAGACCCAGCTATTTTTTCTGATGTGCCACAGATGTAGGGAATGGTGATGGCATTTCTGAATTCTGAAATCCTGCTGAAGAGATGGTTGAGGAATGGGGAGGAAGTGATTATTTTTTAAATTCTGTAATTGCTGTAGCCATTGGAAAGGAAGATGCTGTGTATGTGGTTGAGTTCTGTTGAAAGGGAGATTCCACTGGAACGAAGATTGTGGGCCTTATCGGTTAGAGTTTTAATAATGCCAATAATACCATATTGTTGAGAGGGGTGGTGGTGAGAGAGTTTGTGAATCTGCCTGTGTGAGTGGGTTTTCTATATAAAGTGAAGGAAAGTGTGTTACTAAGGTGTAGAAGGGTAAATTATTGTTATTTTCTTTTTCCATTGTAAACTGGATTCTTGTATGTAGGCTATTGAGGTGACTGAGGAAGGAGTCTAATATCTCTGGGCCACGAGGCCAAATAAAGAACACATCATTTATATATCATAGCCAGATAGAAGGTATGAGAGGGGGCTGAGTCTATGGCTTGTTTTTCAAAATTTTCCATGTAAAAATTGGCAAGAAAAATAGCCAGAATTGATGGAAAAGGAAAAGAGATCTAACATATTAGAAGGAAAAATATTTTTTAAGAGTGTTAAAGTGTTATTTACAAGAATATTGGTAAACAGCGAGGTGATGTCAAAAGCTTATCAATATATCTGTATTATTTAAAGTTAGATTTTCAATCAAGGATTGGTAAGCTTTGACAACACCTCACTGTTTACCAATATTCCCTTCAATTAAATGCATTTTGTAATGGCAACCTATAGTACAATTGTACTGTGGACAGGTTAAGAATTTTTTAAAATTATTTCTATTGATTTCATAAATATTAATGTATTCTTATTTATTTTTTTAATCTGGTATGGAAACCCTGCTCTAGAGACTAAACAAGGAAAATTTTCAAGCTACTTCAGGCCTCCAAAATAAGAAGAGTGCTGGTCTTACACCAGGCAATGAACTTCATCTCCCACTTAAAGACAATCACAAACATTCATGCTCATGGGATTTGAATCCAGAGCCAGTTGCCTGAGAGTAGATATGCTAACCACTCAGCAAACCAGGCTTGCTATGGTGGTAATATCATCATCATCAAATTCCTGCCGTGTACTCTCAAGGAATGTACAGGATATGATAGTACTACATGAAAAATTTACATCATTACTAACTTCCTATCTACAATTTTCCTCCAAATCAGTCTGTTGCTTGCCAAGACTCCAACATTACCAGATCTTATATTTGTATCGTCTAAGGCACTTTGTACCACATCAATTCACCTATATCTTGGTCTTCCTCTGGATCGTTTTTCTGCCATACTTGGCAGAGAACGCTTGTTTTGCTAATCTTTCCTCGCCCATTCTGTTTAAATGACCTTACCACCTGAGATTAGCTCTGCTAATGCATTCCTGGATGCGGACAATGTCAAGTTCTTTCCTAATATCCTTGTTTTTAATATGATATTGCCATTGATGCCATCTGTTCACGCCTCTAATCTTTCTCAGGACTCTCATATCTGCGGTCTCTAGTCTTTGGTCAAGTGTTTTACTTCTGACCCAGCTCTCAGATCCATAAGTTAAAACTGGTTTGAATACTGTCTTGTATACAGCTACTTTAGTGTTCCGACTAATTTCTCTCTTATTCCATATGAATTTATTCAATTGACTTCTTACCATACCAGCTTTGTTGATTCTGTTGTCTATTTCCATATTTAATTTACCATCTTCACTAAAAATCGTGCCAAGTAGCTGAAATGTTTTACTTGTTCCACAGGTTCTCCATTCACAACACAGTTGACATTTTCAATGATTCTGCCTATTTTCATTGTCTTTGTCTTTTTATTGCTGACCTTCATACCATATCTATTACAACAGCTATTCAATTTAGTCAGAGAATCTTGCAGATTTGTAGCGGATTTATTTAGAAGAATAACATCATCCGCATAAAGCAAAGAGCTGACATTAACATCTCCAATTTTGATATCATGTTTAATACCACTTTCCTTCATAATGTGATCCATATAGATAATGAATAACAGAGAGGATAATGTACATCATTGTCTCACACCACATTTAACATTAAACCATCTTCCTGTACTTGCTTCAGTTTTAACTGCTGACTTACAACTCAAATAAAAACTAATTATTGCTTGATATAATGCCCCATTGACACCATATAACTGTATTGAATAGCTTCTCTCTTGGCACCTTGTCATATGCCTTTTCAAGATCGACAAAACTTAAATACAGATCTTTGTTATATTCCCATGCTTTCTCGACTGTTTGTCGTAAAGTGAAGATCTGATCCTGACAGCCTCTAATTGACCTGAATCACCAAGCTTTACTTCCACAATTCTTCTCAGCCGTTTCTCAAGTATACTTGCATAAATCTTACCAGGAACACTCAGTAGGGAAATACCTCTGTAATTCTCACATTCAGTTTTATTTCCCGTTTTATATATATATGGGTACTACTCTACTCCAATCATCGGGAATTCATCACTCTGTCCAGGCTTTCAGAACTATGCAGTGCAGCCACTGTAATACTTTTATACCACCATACTTCAGCATTTCTGGTCGAATATTTTCTACTCCTGCTGCCTTTCCACATTTCAAGCCTTTGATGGCTTTTTCTACTTCAAGTATGGATATATATATTCCTGACTGTATGCCTGTTGAGTGTTTCCTAACACTGTGCTATCACTGCTTGTTTCATTTAACAATTTTTTAAAGTAATTATTCCACACTGAAGTGTGGAGCAATTACTTTGAAACGATATCTTTTTCTCCTGTTTTCATATCACCTTTATCATCTCTAACTCCTTTTACAGCCTCTTTCCTCCATTCCTAAGCTTCTTCAACAACCTCCAGAATATTTTGCCACCTTCTTGATATTTATTTTCTATGTTCTTGCCAAAATCCTCCCATGACTTTTGTTTAGCTAGTTTTACAGTGTTTAGCTTTCTTACATTTGTCTCTGTGTTTGCTAAGATCATAAGCTTATTTGCCAGGAACTTTCCGTACGTTTTCTTCTTTTCTTCTCTGCCTCTAACTTCTTATGTCCACTATGGAGTTCTGATTTTTCTATCCTTGCAGACAACCTCACCACCTGCCTCTCTGGCTGAATCAATCAAGGTTTTCTTCAAGGCCTGCCACCGAATCTCCAAGGTTTGGTTCCTGTTCTCAAACTCTTCAATAATCGTTGTGTATTTCAGTCTACAGTTCGCCTGTGAGAGTTGCTTAACTTTTATTCGCTATAAAACTTTCTTACATGTTATTATTTTCAATATGAAATTCAATTTTATCCTTCTCAAGACTAAATAGTGATCACTTCCAATTTCACATTCTCTGTACACTCTGGTGTCCTGCACCAGGGAGAAAACATCACTATCAACAATAACATAGTCAATGAGACTTTTCTTATTCCTGGCCTCTTCTCTCCATGTGAATTTGTGCACATTTTTATTTTGAAACATGGTGTTAGTAATAACCAGTCCATGTCCTGTGCAGAAATCCAACATGTATTTGCCATTATTATTAGCTTTGCTCTTTTCTCCAAATTTTCCAAAAATATTTTTGCATGTCTGACAATCATTTCCTACTCTGCTATTAAGATTTGTGTACGTATTTAGTGTTGAATACTATGGCTACTCCTTTTCCTTGATTGTCATTGCCTGAATATTACATTTTGTATGTATTGCTCAAAAAAAAGATCTCACTAGTTTTTGCCTTTTTTGTTTCAGTTATCCCTATTATGTCGATCTGGTACTCATCTAATTCCTCAGCTAGCTCTATTTCTTTGACATTCAGGCTTCTTATGTTGATAGTACCGATCTTTTCACCGTTCCCTGGCGAAAACAACAGGGGCCTTGTTTAACCGGCTGACTCCCCAGCTGTCATGGAATTTTGTCATGCTGTACCATCATTTTGTATTTTGATTTAAGCCAATAGGAATACAATTTGGTTGGCTAAATCCAAAACTGCCAGCCTATCCTTGTTCGTTCAGTATCCAGGTAGATACCCAACAGGGTGCACCACGATAAGGTGAGGACTGGACATTAGGTCAGAAGCCCTGGTTGATTCTCCGCGTTCCTTTAAAGGCTATGTGGAGGTCTCCTCTCAGTTATACAGCTTTGACCCTTCACTGGATATCAAAATATTTCTCAGATGAAAAAAAAAAATGCTATAGAATAAGATACTATAACGGTGGTAACTAATCAAACTAAATGCAAAAATGCATTTAGTTTGATTGCACTATATTCTAAATAAAAACTAAATGCATTATGTTCTATCATAATGCTCTATTATTATCTGAGACTTCCAGGGAATCAAGGACTTATTGAGAATGCTATACATCACATACATCCCTAAACCAGCTGTCATACCTTCCCTTCACTCACTGCTCTGTGGGAGAGAAACCTAGGTCTTGCCCCCTTTTTAATTGAAAACAAACTTCCATGAATGCCCCATGTTCTCTTCCCATCCTACACATAAAAAATTTCAGACAATATCTTATAACACCCATTCAGATGTTTACAGACCTCTATCATATCACTTCCTCTTTCTCCAGTTAACCAGTTGTAATCCACATACTATCAATCTGTTTTCATAATCTACATTCCATTATCCTATAATGTTATTCTATAACGTTTGTAACTCTTCTTTGTATCCTTTCCAGAACTTCTTTATGCCCTTGGAACCCAGGGGGGACCAAATCTCACACGATAGTCCAGATGTGGGTCTTATCACGGCCTTGTAAAGAGGCAAAATGGGTGAATATAAGTTATAGTTATATAAGGCAGACTATGGCTTTGGTTTGAAGGTGACCTTCAATCTGACACTGAAAACTGTCAAATCTGACAGTTTTCTAAATTTTAGCACATTAATGTAGCCATTCTTGAGATAGAGGGATTTCTTCATTACTGATACTGGCTCCAGAAATAATCATTCACACATGTAATGTGTACGTAGTACTGTAGTTTATTTCCATTTAGTCCTGCATGATAGGGTAAATAGAGTTAACAGAAATTTAAGTATGCATGAGATCAATGTTTTGAAACACAGCTGGAACAAAATATGATTAACCTATTATCAAAAACTAGAGTCTTCCAAAAAAGGTTATGGATGCCATTAAGATCAAAGTGGATTGAGTATTAATTTTTCTGAATAAACAAACTCCACCAACAGCTACTAGTATATAAAGTCTATTCAAAATACATGACATTTATTCAAGTTTAATAACATACAATTACATGCTTAGAAATATACAGTTTGGGCACACTGTTGCTTAACTCATATCAGAAACCCATAGACTTTTCTTATTCCTTGCCTCTTCTCTCCATGTGAATTTGTGTACATTTTTATGTTGGAACATTGTGTTAGTAAATAACCAATCCATGTCCTGAGCAGAAATCCAACAGTATTTGCCATTATTATTAGCTTTGTTCTTTTCTCCAAATTTTCCAAAAATATTTTTGCATGTCCTACTCTGCTATTTAGATCTCCAACAAGGACCAAATCTGAAAACAAACCCCAACTCAACATCAGCAGAGTTAAAGATCGGTACTATCAACGTAAGAAGCCTGAATGGCAAAGAAATGGAGCTAGCTGAGGAATTAGATAAGTACCAGATTGACATAATAGGGGTGACTGAAACAAAAAAGACCAAAACTGGTGAGATCTTTCTGAGCAATAAATACAAAATGTTATATTCAGGCAATAACAATCAAGGAAAAGAAGGAGTAGCCATAGTATTCAACACAAAATACGAGGCTAATCTTCTTGAATGGCAGTCAGTCTCAAGTAGAGTAATGTGGGCAAATATGAGAATGGGGAACTGGACAATGAGACTTATTTGTGCCTATGGTCCCACAGAAGGTTCTACTAAGGTAGAAGTGGAGGAATTTTTTGAGGCTTTAGAAAAAGCAACTGACACAATGAAAAAGGAAAAGTTGGTCCTTATTGGGGATCTAAATAGTAGAGTAGGAAATGATTGTGAGACATACAAAAATATTTTGGGAAAATTTGGAGAAAAGAGCAAAGCTAATAATAATGGCAAATATCTGTTGGATTTCTGCTCAGGACATGGACTGGTTATTACTAACACCATGTTCCAACATAAAACTGTGCACAAATTCACATGGAGAGAAGAGGCTAGGAATAAGAAAAGTCTCATTGACTATGTTATTGTTGATAATGATGTTTTCTCCCTGGTGCAGGACACCAGAGTGTACAGAGGATTTGAAATTGGAAGTGATCACTATTTAGTCTTGAGCAGGATAAAATTGAATTTCATATTGAAAAGAATAACATGTAAGAAAGTTTTAAAGCGAATAAAAGTTGAGCAGCTCTCAGATGTAAACTGTAGACTAAAATACAGAAAGATTATTGAAAAGAAAATGAAAGAGTTTGAGAACAGGAATCAAACCTTGGAGATTCAGTGGCAAACTCTGAAGGAAACATTGATTGATTCTGCCAGAGAGGCATGTGGTGAGGTTGTGTGCAAAGATAAAAAAATCAGAACTCCCTGGTGGACACAGGAAGTTAAAGAGGCAGTGAAGGAAAAGAAGAAAGCATATCAAAAGTTCCTGGCAAATAAGTCAGCTTTTACTCTTACAGAATACAGAGACAAATGTAAGAAAGCTAAACAGTGTGTAAAACTAGCTAAACAAAAGTCATGGGAGGACTTTGGCAAGAATATAGAAAATAAATATCAAGAAGGTGGCAAAATATTCTGGAGGTTGTTGAAGAAGCTTAGGAATGGAGGAAAGAGTGCTGTAAAAGGAATTAGAGATGATAAAGGTGAAATGAAAACAGGAGAAAAAGATATCCTTGAAGTATGGAGTAATTACTTTGAAAAACTGCTAAATGAAACAAGCAGTGATGACAGCACAGTGATAAAAAACACTGACCAGGCATGCAGTCAGGAATACATATCCATACTTGAAGTAGAAAAAGCCATCAAAGGCTTGAAATGTGGAAAGGCAGCAGGAGTAGATGATATTCGACCAGAAATGCTGAAGTATGGTGGTATAAGAGTCTTACAGTGGCTGCACAGCATAGTTCAGAAAGCCTGGACAGAGGGACGAATTCCCGATGATTGGAGTAGAGCTCTCATAGTACCCATATATAAAAAGGGAAATAAAACCGAATGTGAGAATTACAGAGGTATTTCCCTACTGAGTGTTCCTGGCAAGATCTATGCAAGTATACTTGAGAAACGGTTGAGAAGAATTGTGGAAGAAAAGCTTGGTGAAGAACAAGCTGGATTCAGGCCAAATAGAGGCTGTCAGGATCTGATCTTCACTTTACGACAAATAGTCGAGAAAGCATGGGAATATAACAAAGATCTGTATTTAAGTTTTGTCGATTTGGAAAAGGCATATGACAAGGTGCCAAGAGAGAAGCTATTCAATACGCTGCAGTTATATGGTGTCAATGGGGCATTATATCAAGCAATACTTAGTCTTTATTTGAGTTGTGAGTCAGCAGTTAGAATTGAAGGAAGTACAGGAAGATGGTTTAATGTTAAATCTGGTGTGAGACAAGGATGTACATTATCCCCTCTGTTATTCATTATCTATATGGATCACATTATGAAGGAATGTGGTATTAAACCCGATATCAAAATTGGAGATGTTAATGTCAGCTCTTTGCTTTATGCGGATGATGTTATACTTCTAAATAAATCCGCTACAAGTCTGCAAGATTCTCTGACTAAATTGAATAGCTGTTGTAATAGATATGGTATGAAGGTCAGCAATAAAAAGACAAAGACAATGAAAATAGGCAGAATCATTGAAAATGTCAACTGTGTTGTGAATGGAGAACCTGTGGAACAAGTAAAACATTTCAGCTACTTAGGCACAATTTTTACTGAAGATGGTAAACTAAATATAGAAATAGACAACAGAATCAGCAAAGCTGGTATCGTGGGAAGTCAATTGAATAAATTCATATGGAATAAGAAAGAAATTAGTCGGAACACTAAATTAGCTGTATACAAGACTGTGTTCAAACCAATTTTAACTTATGGATCTGAGAGCTGGGTCAGAAGTAAAACACTTGACCAAAGACTAGAGACCGCAGATATGAGAGTCCTGAGAAAGATTAGAGGCGTGAACAGATGGCATCAATGGCAATTTCATATTAAAAATGAGGATATTAGGAAAGAACTTGACATTATCAGCATCCAGGAATGCGTTAGCAGAGCTAATCTTAGGTGGTATGGTCACTTAAATAGAATGGGAGAGGAAAGATTAGCAAAACAAGTGTTCTCTGCCAGGTTGGCAGGAAAACGACCCAGAGGAAGACCAAAATATAGGTGGATTGATACGGTACAAAGTGCCTTAGACGATAGAAATATAAGATCTGATAATGTTGGAGTCTTGACAAGTAACAGACTGATTTGGAGGAAAATTGTAGATAGGAAGTTAGTAATGATGTAATTTTTTCATGTAGTACTGTCATATCCTGTACACCCCTTGAGGGTACATGGCAGGAATTTGATGATGATGATGATGATGAACAAGGACCAACTTTTTCTTTATCATTGTGTCAGTTGCTTTCTCTAAAGCTTCAAAAAATTCCTGCACTTCTATCTTAGTAGAACCTTCTGTGGGACCAGATGCACAAACAAGTCTCACTGTCCAGTTCCCCATTCTGATGTTTGCCCACATCAACTCAACTAGATATTGCCTGCTATTCAAGAAGATTATCCTCATATTTAGTGTTGAATACTATAGCTACTACTTTAAAACGATTGTTATTACCTGAATATAACATTTTATATATGTGTTTGTATGACTACTTAGAAAGATCATACCAGTTTGTCTTTTTTTTTTTTTTTCCAGTCACTGTTATTATGTTGATCTGACACTTATCCAATTCTTCAGTCAGCTCCATTTCTTTGCCATTAGGCTTCTTCTGTTGATGGTACCGATCTTTATTTCTGGTGATGTTGAGTTGGGGTGTGTTTTCAGATTTGTTCCAGTAGCTGACTTTTCGCTGTTCACCCTGGTTCCCTGGCGAAAACAAGGGGGACCTTGTTTAACCGGGCGACGCCCCAGCCGGCATGAAATTTTGTCATGTTGTACCATCATATTGTATTCTTATTGGGTTAACCAATAAGAATACAATATGTTAATCTATATATATATATAGATTAACATATTGTCAGCTAAATCCCAAATTGCCAGCCTATCCTCGTTTGTTCAGTATCCAGGTAGATACCCAACAGGATGCACCACGAGAAGGTGAGGATTGGACATTAAGTCAGAAGCCCTGGTCGGTTCTCCGCATTCCTTTAAAGGCTATGTGGAGGTCTCCTCTCAGTTATACAGCTTTGACCCTTAGTGGTATTAAAGGGCTGCCTAGTCAGATGTCATGATGCAGCGGTTTTCAAGTTGACACTTTTGGTTCTCAATTTGACTACATTAAGTTCCATCTATAAAGATTGTAGAATGCTAATATTATTTGATTTGGAGTTTCATCATTTGCAAGTTTTTGTAAAAGTTGATTTCTGTTTGTTTGTAGTCAAGTCCCTTCTTATAGTCTATAAATGTAACATACATTGGTCTACTGAATTCTGTGTGCTTTTCACAATTTGTATATAATAGGTTCGATGGCATATAACACCACTTTTGTTTGGTGTAATATCATAAAATTATATATCAATGGAAAGATAATTTAATCAAGAATGTAATGCAACAAAGTTTGTTCAATTATCTGTATTCTATGAAAAGTTATGGCAAAATAACCAGAAAAAAGAAGCACAGCTTGCTTAGGTTTATATGAAGTCGCTTTCCTTCATTTGAATGTAGCCAATGAGCATGAGTGTTTAGAGAGCCAATCAGGTGTCATCTTGTTTTGGGAATGAGCCAATAAGGTCACAGCAGTATTCAGCTATTGATGTCATGTATTGAAGATGAGAGGAGGACATCTGTCAGTGTGTTATGCGATTGCTATCAAGTTGGTTGGTGTTTTTGGTGTTCTTTCATTTAGTAAGCTTGTAAAACATAATAAAATTAAAGATATGGTGCAAAGAGTTGACTGGTCACCCAGAAAGTGATGTAAAATAGTACTATTAAGTGAACAAGGCTACAGTTATGAAAAAATTAGAAGAAAAATTGGTGGAAACTTAACCAAAGGTGGCATTTCTAAATTTTTGAAGAGGTATAAGGAGACTTAGTCACTACAAAACCAGATGGTAAAGGCAGGAAAAGGTGTGCACAACAGCAAGTGATGATAGAAGAATTGAGAGACTGTGCCTACGTGACAGAAGAAAATCATCTGGGTGTATACAAGATGAAATGGCACAATACAATGTGAAGTTGAGTGCAAGGACTGTTCGGTGCAGACTGCAAGAATTTGGTCTAAATGCTAGAATTCCATGAAAAAAAGCCATTTTTAGCTCTCAAACAAAAGTTGAAAAGATTAAACTGGGCTAAAACCCATGTTAACTGGACAGCGGAACAATGGGATAGTGTTATTTGGAGTGATGAGACCATAATCTTCCTGTTTGGTAGTGATGGCATAAAATATGTAAAGAGAAGAATCGGAGAAGATTTGCATCCTGATTGCATTACACCTACCGTGAAACACCCACTTAGTGTTATGATCTGGGGTTGTATAACATCAAAAGGTGTGGGCAGAATTTGCGTGATTAATGGGAATATAAATGCCCCAAAATACATAAATGAAATACTTAAGCCCAAACTGAAGCCTTCCGCACGTGATCTTTTCCAAGATAATGAAGCATTTATATTTCAACAGGATTCAGCTCCATGTCATGTTGCTGCTGTGTGCAAAAAGTGGTTTCAAGATAATCGTATTCCACTGCTAGAATGGCCTGGGAATAGCCCAGACCTTAAATCAATCAAAAATCTATGGAGCCGACTAAAGAAACTTGTTAGTCAGAAACAACTCACCAATAAAACCCAATTAATAGAAGCAATAATTCAATCTTGGTTTCACATTATAGCAGCTGCAGAACTAAAAAACTTGGTTCACTCCATGGGAAGGCGTTGTAAGGCCGTAATTACTAAAATTACCGAACTAGGTAATTAACTCACATTGTGAGAATTTTTGTATATGTGTTTCACTTTTCTTCTTTATAACTGCTGTTCTAATAAAAAATACTTCATAAAAGTTATTGCATTATATTCTTGATTAAATTATGTTTCCATTGATATATAATTTTAGGGCATTACACCAAAAAAAAAATGGTGTTATGAGCCATCAAACCTCAAAAATACACTTTTTTCCAAAAGGTTTGATGTTATACAACTCCCAGATCATAACACTAAGTGGGTGTTTCATGGTAGGTGTAATGCAATCTCAGGATGCAAATCGTCTCCGATTCTTTTCCTTATGTATTTTATGCCATCGCTACCAAACAGGGAGATTATGGTCTCATCACTCCAAATAACACTGTCCCATTGTTCCGCTGTCCAGTTAACATGGGTTTTAGCCCAGTTTAATCTTTTCAACCTTTGTTTGAGAAATTAAAATGGCTTTTTTCATGGAATTCTAGCATTTAGACCAAATTCCTGCAGTCTGCACCGAACAGTCCTTGCACTCAACTTTGCATTGTATTGCGCCATTTCATCTTGTATACACCCAGATGATTTTCTTCTGTCACGTAGGCACAGTCTCTCAATTCTTCTATCATCACTTGCTGTTGTGCACCTTTTCCTGCCTTTACCAGTCTGGTTTTGTAGTGACTGAATCTCCTTATACCTCTTCAAAAATTTAGAAATGCCACCTTTGGTTTATTTCCACCAAATGGCCACAATTTTGGCCACTAGTGTATATAGAGGCTAATGACTTCACATCAATTGCCTCAGTATCCCATAATGCAAAACACAAATCCTTTCAGATGTGTATAATGCAATGCATTAAAGCAACTGATGTGAAGTCATTAGCCTCTATATACAAGTAGCTCAGTCATGAAGATACTGCACATGCAAACACTGTTTGCTTACACTTGGATAATGGTTAAACTAAAAATATAATTTCTTGGCATCTTTAATTTATGTTTTACTATATAAATCAGAGTATGATATAATAAATGCTTGCATACCACACAGAAGCAGTGCAACTCAAATACCTTAGTTTATTATAATAAACTAAGGTATTTGATAATAAAATGCTACTCTGCATTTATTTTTTTATTACAACCTGTAACCACTTATCATTTTATTGACCTCCTATGACTAATATCTTTAAAAAAAATGGGGAGAGGTCATGGCCAAATATATCCCCCTCCCGTGGCAAGTAGGATTTTACAAAACGTGTTAAGCCAGCTATCTGTGATTGGCTAAGGAAAGAGACTAGCTATCACCACTCCCTTCAGTCTTCAAAAGTTAGTTAAGGATAAATGGTTTCATTTGTTTCCATTGAAAAATATGTCATTAGTATTATTTGTTTCTAAATCAGGTATTAAATATTGAAAATTAGAATAATACCTCACAAAAATCATAAATTTCATTTTTTTTGAAAAAAGAAGAAAACGTATAAAATAGAGGAGATAAAACAGTTAAATACCTTTGCTGCTGGTAGTGGTTCTTTAATCACAGGTTTCTTGGAGGGATTCTTGGATGGAATTAGAGAAGGCCTTGTCAGTATAATAAAGTCAGCTATACAAACACCTAACTGAAAAACAATTGCCAATGAAAAATAGACTTACATACAAAGTAATATGTATAAAATTTATACTGTATGATAAGAAACTTGTGGTTTCTTATCATAGAGTATAAAGTATACAGTATATCATGCAGTTTCTTATACTGTATACAGTATAAGAAATATAACTAATTCTCAGTCAAGAATGAAAGACATTATATAGGATTATATATATATATATATATATATATATATATATATATAAATTAACACTCTAATGGTTTATCAATGTTACATAAGTTTCAAAATACAAGGTCATAGTAACACACAGTGAGTGAAAATTCCCTGTGTACCTATTCCAAGGAATAAATTATAATGAAGTACCTATAACCATTATAAGTACAATTAGAATGCATATTGGAAGTTGTCTTTATATGATGGTGGACAAGCATTTACTAGTTTTATTTTGTTAGTAAAGATTCATAGCAAGTTGATGTAGAAAGAATTTCTATTAAAGTTGGTGATGGCTATCTTCACATCACTAAAACCAAGAGGATTTTCTTTGCATATCACATTTTTCATTCTTCCCTAGAGATAAAAATCAGGGAGGAGTACAGACTCAAATGATCCTAGCAGATAAATGTACCTTGAAAATAATCAGTCACTTAATATAATGATCAAGTGCTATGCATTTGTGTGTACTGAGCACTCACTATCTTGAAGGCATAGGCCATTTTGTCCTAAGTCAATTAGCTTAGGATGTTTTGAATTATAACTAAATGACTAAGGTTACATAGTTAGATTTCTGTGTGGGGGGAAGGGAAAGGCTTGTTTGTTTTGTGAGATGAGAAATCTGAGATTCCAGGAAGAAAAATCTTGTCACCTCCAGATGAGATCCTCAGTTAAACAGCCCATGAATGAAGCAGAGTTTTTAATCCCAGAAACTTTTTTTTTTATCCCATATACAGGCAAACTGGCCATGAAAATACACAATTTACAAACAATATATATATATATATATATATACCTCCCACAATGAGTCTTTAGACTCTTTGGAGGTGTCACATACTAATAATAATGATACAGAATCATAATACATAAAATGCTTCCAAACCCTTCTAGATGAAAAAGGGTGAAATTTTTCATAGAAGGTCTTCCCCTGTTGAATGTATTATCAAGGAAAGTTGTGTATTGAGTTCAGCTTTAATATTTTCTGTTTCTTATTCTGATTTTCTGTTGGTATTTGTATGGTTTTTTTGACATGGCTGGGATTGTTGTGGGCCCTTATAAACAAGAGGATGAAGACATTCTTCTTTAAGAGAAGTCTAGCTTGGCATCAGAGCTTCCTACCCACACCACACCACAGAATGGATGTCCACTCTCCAGCAAGCAGCAAGTGCTTAGAGTATATCAAGTCTCTTCTGACTTGATATACTCTAAGTAGTCTTACACCCAGTGAGGATCACCATTACGTGTCCACAGTGGGATCTGAACCACCACCTGCTGGTTTAGAGAGTGGGCATGCTATCCATTCAGCTAATGCAAAATAGTAAGTATAAGAGAGTTGATGCTTAAAAGAGATTTTTTATTTAATGAGTTTAAGATTTTCATATTTTAGCTACCAATATACTGACATGGAGTGCTTAAGGGTCAAAGCTGTATAACTGAGAGAAGAGCTCCACATAGCTTTTAAAGAAATGCAGAGAACCGACCAGGACTTCTGACCCAATGTCTAATCCTCATCTTCTCGTGGTGCACCCTGTTGGGTATCTACTTGGATAGTGAATGAACGAGGATGGGCTGGCAATTTGGGATTTAGCCGACCAAATTGTATTCTTATTGGTTAAACCAAAATAAAAAATGATGGTACAACATGACAAAATTTCATGCCAGCTGGGGCGTCGCCCGGTTAAACAAAGCCCCCCACTGTTTTCGCCAGGGAACCAGGGCGAACAGCGAAAAGTCAGCTACTGGAACAAATCTGAAAACACACCCCAACTCAACATCGCCGGAGTTAGAGATCGGTACTATCAACATAAGAAGCCTGAATGGCAAAGAAATGCAGCTAGCTGAGGAAATAGATAAGTACTAGATCGACATAATAGGGGTGACTGAAACAAAAAAGACAAAAACTGGTGAGATCTCTCTGAGCAATAAATACAAAATGTTATATTCAGGCAATGACAATCAAGGAAAAGAAGGAGTAGCCATAGTATTCAACACAAAATACGAGACTAATCTTCTTGAATGGCAGGCAGTCTCAAGTAGAGTAATGTGGGCAAATATGAGAATGGGGAACTGGACAATGAGACTTATTTGTGCCAATGGTCCCACAGAAGGTTCTACTAAGGTAGAAGTGGATGAATTTTTTGATGCTTTAGAAAAAGCAACTGACACAATGAAAAAGGAAAAGCTGGTCCTTGTCGGGGATTTAAATAGCAGAGTAGGAAATGATTGCGAGACATACAAAAATATTTTGGGAAAATTTGGAGAAAAGAGCAAAGCTAATAATAATGGCAAATATCTGTTGGATTTCTGCTCAGTTCATGGACTGGTTATTACCAACACCATGTTCCAACATAAAAATGAGCACAAATTCACATGGAGAGAAGAGGCAAGGACCAGGAAAAGTCTCATTCACTAAGTTATTGTTGATAGTGATGTTTTCTCACTGGCGCAGGACACCAGAGTGTACAGAGGATTTGAAATTGGAAGTGATCACTATTTAGTATTGAGCAGGATAAAACTGAATTTCATATTGAAAAGAATAACATGTAAGAAAGTTTTAAAGCGAATAAAAGTTGAGCAGCTCTCAGATGTGAACTGCAGACTAAAATACACAAAGATTATTGAAGAAAAAATGAAAGAGTTTGAGAACCGAAATCAAACCTTGGAGATTCAGTGGCAAGCCTTGAAGAAAGCCCTGATTGATTCAGCTAGAGAGGCATGTGGTGAAGTTGTCTGCAAGGATAAAAAATTAGAACTTCATGGTGGACACGGGAAGTTAAACAGGCAGTGAAGGAAAAGAAGAAAACATATCAAAAGTTCCTGGCAAATAAGTCAGCTTGTGCTCTTAGAGAATACAGAGACCAATGCAAGAATGCTAAACACTGTGCAAAACTAGCTAAACAAAAGTCATGGGAGGACTTTGGCAAGAATATACAAAATAAATATCATGAAGGTGGCAAAATATTGTGGAGATTGTTGAAGAAGCTTAGGAATGGTGAAAAGAGTGCTGTAAAAGGAGTTAGAGATGATAAAGGTAACATGAAAACGGAAAAAAAAGATATCCTTGAAGTATGGAGTAATTACTTTGAAAAACTACTAAATGAAACAAGCAGTGATGACAGCACAGTGGTAAAAAACACTGACCATGCATGCAGTCAGGAATATATATCCATACTTGAAGTAGAAAAAGCCATCAAAGGCTTCAAATGTGGAAAGGCAGCAAGAGTAGAAGATATTCGACCAGAAATGCTGAAGTATGGTGGTATGAAAGTCTTACAGTGGCTGCACTGCATAGTTCAGAAAGCCTGGCGAGAGTGACGAATTCCCGATGATTGGAGTAGAGCTCTCATAGTACCCATATATAAAAAGGGAAATAAAACTGAATGTAAGAATTACAGAGGTATTTACCTACTGAGTGTTCCTGGCAAGATCAATGCAAGTATACTTGAGAAACGGTTGAGAAGAATTGTGGAAGAAAAGTTTGGTGAAGAACAAGCTGGATTCAGGCCAAATAGAGGCTGTCAGGATCAGACCTTCACTTTACGACAAATAGTCGAGAAAGCATGGGAATATAACAAAGATCTGTATTTAAGTTTTGTCGATTTGGAAAAGGCATATGACAAGGTGCCAAGAGAGAATCTATTCAATATGCTGCAGTTATATGGTGTCAATGGGGCATTATATCAAGCAATACTTAGTCTTTATTTGAGTTGTAAGTCAGCAGTTAGAATTGAATGAAGTACAGGAAGATGGTTTAATGTTAAATCTGATGTGAGACTAGGATGTACATTATCCCCTCTGTTATTCATTATCTATATGGATCACATTATGAAGGAAAGTGGTATTAAACCTGATATCAAAATTGGAGATGTTAATGTCAGCTCTTTGTTTTATGCGGATGATGTTATACTTCTAAATAAATCCACTACACCTGATATCAAAATTGGAGATGTTAATGTCAGCTCTTTGCTTTATGCGGATGATGTTATACTTCTAAATAAATCCGCTACAAGTCTGCAAGATTCTCTGACTAAATTGAATAGCTGTTGTAATAGATATGGTATGAAGGTCAGCAATAAAAAGACAAAGACAATGAAAATAGGCAGAATCATTGAAAATGTCAACTGTGTTGTGAATGGAGAACCTGTGGAACAAGTAAAACATTTCAGCTACTTAGGCACGATTTTTACTGAAGATGGTAAATTAAATATAGAAATAGACAACAGAATCAGCAAAGCTGGTATGGTGGGAAGTCAATTGAATAAATTCATATGGAATACGAGAGAAATTAGTTGGAACACTAAATTAGCTGTATAATTTAGTGTTCCAACTAAGTTATACTAAATTAATAGTATACAAGACAGTATTCAAACCAGTTTTAACTTATGGATCTGAGAGCTGGGTCAAAAGTAAAACACTTGACCAAAGACTAGAGACCGCAGATATGAAAGTCCTGAGAAAGATTAGAGGCGTGAACAGATGGCATCAATGGCAATATCATATTAAAAACAAGGATATTAGGAAAGAACTTGACTTTGTCAGCATCCAGGAATGTGTTAGCAGAGCTAATTTCAGGTGGTATGGTCACTTAAACAGAATGGGCAAAGAAAGATTAGCAAAACAAGTGTTCTCTGCCAGGTTGGCAGCAAAATGACCCAGAGGAAGACCAAGATATAGGTGGATTGATACGGTACAAAGTGCCTTAGACGATAGAAATATAAGATCTCATAATGTTGGAGTCTTGACAAGTAACAGACTGATTTGGAGGAAAATTGTAGATAGGAAGTTAGTAATGATGTAATTTTTTCATGTAGTACTGTCATATCCTGTACACCCCTTGAGGGTACATGGCAGGAATTTGATGATGATGATGAACTATATGGACTATCATGAAGTCCCCTTTGGCTTAAAGAATGTTTAATCCTTTCTTTTCCTGAGGAAAGGAAAGAAATTAGGTCACATTCAGTAATTTTTCTACACATCATATTTACAGCTTTCAATGTGGACATCTCAAATAGACTCAAGACTCAAAGCTTGTTCTTCATATTTTCAGGACATTTGAGTTCTACTTTCCTTAAGCATGTAAAAACACGAGCAGTGGCAGGTCAACATCCATTCACAACACAATTTCAAACTAAATAAATTTACTTCTCATCCTCCTACTCTTTCATTCCATAAACATCTGTTCTATGGAACAGTTTTCTATTTTCAACAAAAATTTTCATAACTAGCTGCCTACAATAGAACTGATGTGTAATATTTTTGTAACCTCTTGTGTGGGTTAATATAAGAACAATTATAGTAGCTATTTGTTTCCACAAATGGCAATATACTAATTATACAGTGTGTGAAACAAAAGTGCTTGTTTACACGTCACTTGTTTGTGATAGTCATATGTAAAATGTCTTCAAGTGTTATTTAGGAAACTGATGAGGATAAAATAATAAAACTAAAATGTAAATTTAATCATGTGGTACTTATAGTATCTTTACACCCATTGAGGGTATATCAGGAATTTGATAATGACTATTAAACAGATTTGAAATAGATTTTGAGCTATATATTTTAAATGCAAGTGATTAATATCAATATTTCATATTTATACATGACTAAATCATATGTCAATCTATGTGTGTGTGTGTGTATTATATTTCTGCAGCAAGTGACTCACAAATTCATTATTCAGTATACTTATTTTTACAATGGTTAAAGCATGTATAACTTTTAAAGTTTTCTATCTTCTATTTACCTCAATTATTATTCTGTTAAAATACATTCAATAAAATACATTCAATTGCATATAGAATCTGAATCTAGTAATAAATCTTGTAATCAGGTTGCTGATGAGTGGACCTCTCCATACATGTGCTTTAAGCATTGTGAAAGGCAGTGGTATATAAGGAGTGAACTTAGTATATACTCTTGTCTTCTCCCTCAGAGGTAAACATCTTTTTGGATTATGGAGTCTGCCTCAGAATTAGAGGTCTAGCAACTTCTACATGTTGCCATATGGTATACTGCTGCATAAGTTAGTTTTTTTGTTGCAGCCAGTTCAATGAACACGCATCTAATAAATTCATATTTGTGAATTTAGGGACACAAAACACACATGTTGAAAATATTATTTTACTGATTATTAATAAAATAGTAACGTGACGTTTCGACCCCTGTATTGAGGTCATCATCAGAAGGATACATATGTATAAGAGGTATACGTGTGTTATACACATGTATCCCTCTGATGATGACCTCAATACAGGGGTCGAAACGTCAAGTTATTATTTTATTAATAATCAGTAAAATAATCTTTTCAACACGTGTTTTGTGTCCCTAAATTCACAAATATGAATGCTGATCACTGTGTAACCTTAAAAGAAAGATGCATCTAATAAAGAAAAGTAGTAAAAGGATGCACTTTTCCATTAAGTAGTTTTAAAACATCCATATTTTTTAAAGTGGCTTATACCTACACTAGTGGCCAAAATTCTGGACCCTTTTGGAAAAAGTGTATTTTTAAGGTTTGATGGCTTATAACATCACTTTATTTTGGTGTAATACCATAAAATTATATAGCAATGGAAAGATAATTTAATCAAGAATGTAATGCAACAAAGTTTGTTCAATTATCTGTATTCTATGAAACATTATAGCCAAATAACCAGAATAAAGAAGCACAACTTGCTTAGGTTGATATGAAGTAGCTTTCCTTCATTTGAATGTAGCCTATGAGCATGAGTATTTAGAGAACCAATCAGGTGTCATCTTGTTTTGGCAATGAGCCAATAAGGTAACAGTAGGATTCAGCTATTGATGTCACTTATTGGAGCTGAGAGGAGGATATTTGTCAGTGTGTTATGTGATTGCTATCAAGTTGGTTGGTTTTTTTTTGTGTTCTTTCATTCAGTGAGCTTGTAAAACAATAAAATTAAAGAAATGGCACAAAGAGTTGACTGTCACCCAGAAAGCGATGTAAAATAGTACTATTAAGTGAACAAGTTATGAAGAAATTAGAAGAAAGATTGGTGGAAACTTAACCAAAGGTGGCATCATTCACTTAATAGTACAGATTAAACTGGGCTAAAACCCATGTTAACTGGACAGCGGAACAATGAGACAGTGTTATTTGGAGTGATGAGACCATAATCTCCCTGTTTGGTAGTGATGGCATAAAATACATAAGGAAAATAATCGGAGAAGATTTGCATCCTGATTGCATTACACCTACTGTGAAACACCCACTTAGTGTTAGGATCTAGGGTTGTATAACATCAAAAGGTGTGGGCAGAATTTCCATAATTAATGGGACTATAAATGCCTAAAAATACATAAATGAAATATTTGAGCCCAAACTGAAGCCTTCCACACGTGATCTTTTCCAAGATAATGAAGCAATTATATTTCAACAGGATTCAGCTCCATGTCATGTTGCTGCTGTGTGCAAAAAGTGGTTTCAAGATAAACATATTCCACTGGGAATATGTTTATCTTGAAACAGCCTGGGAATAGCCCAGATCTTAACCCAATCGAAAATCTATGGAGCTGACTAAAGAAACTTGTTAGTCAGAAGCAACCCACCAATAAAACCCAAATTGGTGCAAATAATTCAAACAGCTGCAAAACTAAAAAACTTGGTTCACTCCATGGGAAGGCATTGTAAGGCTGTAATTAATGCTAAAGGTTACCCAACTAAGTATTAACTCACATTGTGAGAATTTTTGTATATTTCATTTTTTCTGTGTTTCACTTTTCTTCTTTATAATCGCTGTTCTAATAAAAAAATCCTTTATTATTACATTCTTGATTAAATTATCTTTCCACTGATATATCATTTTATGGTATTACTTCAAAAAAGAAAAGTGCTATTATGAGCCATCAAACCTCGGAAATACACTTTTATCCAAAAGGTTTCCACAATTTCAGCCACTAGTGTAGGCAGAATAACAGATGAAATTTCTCCATTAGTTTAGGTGGTTGACTGTTGTGCCAAATTTTTTCAGAAGAGGTTGTGCAGCTGTCAAGTATCTGGGACAATGTATATTCTGTTGTGAAAGTCTTGCCAATTATGCAAGATCCTTAATCATCAAACTAATTTAAACACTAGAAGCATGTTGGTTAAGGTAACTGCTTTGCTTCAACAGAACAATTAAGTAAACAAAATATCCTCTGGATAAAATTGCTCCAATGTGCTTTGGTCTGTTATCTCTTATATTACCATTGTTTAACTGATGAGCAAGGATGGATGATATCATCAGTGTAGCCTCTACTTATCTTCTGCCAATGAAAAATTCTTTCACTGAGCAATGTTACCATCCTATTTCTGTGGCCGTGATTATTACCTGTTGTGACAGAACATGGCTGTTCATAAAAGTTGTATAGCTACACTATTTTCAATCCATGTTTTTGATCAAATTTTAATTCAATCTTTATATTAAAAAAAGTGAAGTATAAAATAAGAAAAATAAAAAAAAAAAATAAAAAAAAATTCTCTGTTGTTTACATCAGAGAATCAGTTTATTTTTTAAGCATGAGATTTCTATCCAAAAAGGATGGAAAACTTATAATCCATATGATCATATTTGAAGAAATGTAATCATGTTTAAATTTAAACTACACTGTAATCCAGAAAATACTACATATTATATATATATATATACGGACACACAAACATGCATACATACCAAGCCAATAACAGTTCCACAAGCGATGAAGATGAGGATGAAGATAATATAACTTAACCAATGTGGGATGCCATACTGCTGTTGTAGTTTATCTTGAGACTCCTAACATATATAAAAGTTATTTTAAAAATAGTGTGTGTGGACACACATACAGCTTGACAAATATATTAGCCCACAGCAAGTAGATTTTGAGCTAGCGAGCAACTACAGAATGAACAAAATAGAGCATTTTTTTTGTTTAATAGAAAATACTGTTCAACCACGACAGCACTATTAATGACTTTATGGGACTCCTATTGAGTTATTGGGATATGTCATTAAAATACTGGGCAATCTTGGGCAAGTAAATTTTTTTGGTGGTGAGTAGTTTTGCATAATTTGTCGATCCCTATGTTTGTGTGTGTGTGTGTGTGTGTGTGTGTGTGTGTGTGTGTGTATAAATTCAAGATATATAATAATTATAAAAACAATCTAGAAGAAATAAAATATAATATTCTGCTAAATTCAAAGAAATTAGTTATCTCAAATGGGAAAAATATTGCAGATTTTGGTGCAGCAGTGATAAAGACTTTCACTGATAGGCTGTTTTCAAAGTGAGATTGGATGGGATATCAGTTCATAAAAGAATTGCAAAAAAAATTAACAAAATCTTTGATTGGTTGTTTAATATGAGTTTATATTACATAAGGTCTCGAAGAAGCGAAATAACATAAAATAGCCTAATTACACAAAAGTTGCCAGGCAGAAAATAAGCTAGTTAATAATTCTGGAGGGTGCTTAAGGATCAAAGCTGTATAACTGAGAGGAGACCTCCACATAGCGTTTAAAGGAATGCGGAGAACCGACCAGGGTTTCTGACCTAATGTCCAATCCTCACCTTCTCGTGGTGCACCCTGTTGGGTATCTACTTGGATACCGAACGGAAGAGGATGGGCTGGCAATTTAGGATTTAGCTGACCAAATTGTATTCTTATTGGTTAAACCAAAATAAAAAAAAAATGCTGGTACAACATGACAAAATTTCATGCCGGCTGGGGCGTCGCCCGGTTAAACAAGGCCCCCGTTGTTTTCGCCAGGGAACCAGGGCAAACAGCGAAAAGTCAGCTACTGGAACAAATCTGAAAACAAACCCCAACACAACATCACCAGAGTTAAAGATCGGTACCATCAACGTAAGAAGCCTGAATGGCAAAGAAATGGAGCTGGCTGAGGAATTAGATAAGTACCAGATCGACATAATAGGGATGACTGAAACAAAAAAGACTAAAACTGGTGAGATCTTTCTGAGAAATAAATACAAAATGTTATATTCAGGCAATGACAATCAAGGAAAAGAAGGAGTAGCCATAGTATTTAACACAAAATACGAGGCTAATCTTCTTGAATGGCAGTCAGTCTCAAGTAGAGTAATGTGGGCAAATATGAGAATGGGGAACTGGACAATGAGACTTATTTGTGCCTATGGTCCCACAGAAGGTTCTACTAAGGTAGAAGTGGATGAATTTTTTGAGGCTTTAAAATAAAAAAGCAGCTGACACAATGAAAAATTGGTCCTTGTTGGGGATCTAAATAGCAGAGTAGGAAATGATTGTGAGACATACAAAAATATTTTGGGAAAATTTGGAGAAAAGAGCAAAGCTAATAATAATGGCAAATATCTGTTGGATTTCTGCTCAGGACATGGACTGGTTATTACTAACACCATGTTCCAACATAAAAATATGCACAAATTCACATGGAGAGAAGAGGCCAGGAATTAGAAAAGTCTCATTGACTATGTTATTGTTGATAATGATGTTTTCTCCCTGGTGCAGGACACCAGAATGTACAGAGGATTTGAAATTGGAAGTGATCACTATTTAGTATTGAGCAGGATAAAATTGAATTTCATATTGAAAAGAATAACATGTAAGAAAGTTTTAAAGCGAATAAAAGTTGAGCAGCTCTCAGATGTGAACTATAGACTAAAATACACAAAGATTATTGAAGAAAAAATGAAAGAGTTTGAGAACAGGAATCAAGCCTTGGAGATTCATTGGCAAACTCTGAAGAAAACATTGATTGATTCTGCCAGAGGCATGTGGTGAGGTTGTCTGTAAGGATAAAAAAATCAGAACTCCCTGGTGGACACAGGAAGTTAAAGAGGCAGTGAAGGAAAAGAAGAAAGCATACCAAAAGTTCCTGTCAAATAAGTCAGCTTGTACTGTTTTAGAATATAGAGACAAATGCAAGAATGCTAAACACTGTGTAAAACTAGCTAAACAAAAGTCATGGGAGGACTTTGGTAAGAATATAGAAAATAAATATCAAGAAGGTGGCAAAATATTCTGGAGGTTGTTGAAGAAGCTTAAGAATGGAGGAAAGAGTGCCGGAAAGGAATTAGAGATGATAAAGCTGACATGAAAATGGGAGAAAAAGATATCCTTGAAGTATGGAGTAATTACTTTGAAAAACTGCTTGAAACTAGCAGTGATGATAGCACAGTGGTAAAAAACACTGACCAGGCATGCAGTCAGGAATATATATATATCCATACTTGAAGTAGAAAAAGCCATCAAAGGCTTGAAATGTGGAAAGGCAGCAGGAGTAGATGATATTCGACCAGAAATGCTGAAGTATGGTGGTATAAGAGTTTTACAGTGGCTGCACTGCATAGTTCAGAAAGCGTGGACAGAGGGACGAATTCCTGATGATTGGAGCAGAGCTCTCATAGTACCCATATATAAAAAGGGAAATAAAACTGAATGTGAGAATTACAGAGGTATTTCCCTACTGAGTGTTCCTGGCAAGATCTATGCAAGTATACTTGAGAAACGGTGAGAAGAATTGTGGAAGAAAATCTTGGTGAAGAACAAGCTGGATTCAGGACAAATAGAGGCTGTTAGGATCAGATCTTCACTCTACGACAAATAGTCGAGAAAGCATGGGAATATAACAAAGATCTGTATTTAAGTTTTGTCGATTTGGAAAAGGCATATGACAAGGTGCCAAGAGAGAAGCTATTCAATTATATGGTGAATAGTTATATGGTGTCAATGTTATATGGTGTCAATGGGGCATTATATTAAGCAATACTTAGTCTTTATTTGAGTTGTAAGTCAGCAGTTAGAATTCAAGGAAGTACAGGAAGATGGTTTAATGTTAAATCTGGTGTGAGACAAGGATGTACATATCCCCTCTGTTATTCATTATCTATATGGATCACATTATGAAGGAAAGTGGTATTAAACATGATATCAAAATTGGAGATGTTAATGTCAGCTCTTTGCTTTACGCGGATGATGTTATACTTCCAAATAAATCCGCTACAAGTCTGCAGGATTCTCTGACTAAATTTAATAGCTGTTGTAATAGATATGGTATGAAGGTCAGCAATAAAAAGACAAAGACAATGAAAATAGGCAGAATCATTGAAAATGTCAACTGTGTTGTGAATGGAGAACCTGTGGAACAAGTAGAACATTTCAGCTATTTAGTCACGATTTTTACTGAAGATGGTAAATTAAATATAGAAATAGACAACAGAATCAGAAAAGCTGGTATGGTGGGAAGTCAATTGAATAAATTCATATGGAATAAGAGAGAAATTAGTCAAAACACTAAATTAGCTGTATACAAGACAGTGTTCAAACCAGTTTTAACTTATGGATCTGAGAGCTGGGTCAGAAGTAAAACACTTGACCAAAGACTAGAGACCACAGATATGAGAGTCCTGAGAAAGATTAGAGGCGTGAACAGATGGCATCAATGGCAATATCATATTAAAAACGATTATATTAGGAAAGAACTTGACGTTGTCAGCATCCAGGAATGCATTAGCAGAGCTAATCTCAGGTGGTATGGTCACTTAAACAGAATGGGCGAGGAAAGATTAGCAAAACAAGTGTTCTCTGTCAGGTTGGCAGCAAAATGACCCAGAGGAAGACCAAGATATAGGTGGAATGATACGGTACAAAGTGCTTTAGACGATAGAAATATAAGATCTGATAATGTTGGAGTCTTAACAAG
The DNA here is from genome assembly GCF_054136105.1 of Typopeltis vanoorti. NCBI lineage: Eukaryota > Metazoa > Arthropoda > Arachnida > Uropygi > Thelyphonidae > Typopeltis > Typopeltis vanoorti. The sequence goes on from NC_143558.1 coordinate 17,598,323, forward strand.
TAACAGACTGATTTGGAGGAAAATTGTAGATAGGAAATTAATAATGATGTAATTTTTTTCATGTAATACTATCATATCCTGTACACCCCTTGAGGGTACATGGCAGGAATTTGATGATGATTCTGGAGTGGTAGTCAAGCTGGAGGCAGAATTTAAGGTGATAATTTAGGAAGGTGGTTGGCTGAGTGGTTAGCGTACCCACTCTCCAACCAATAGGATGTGGGTTTGAATTCTGTAATATTGTGATTGTCTTTAGTTGGGAGATGAATTTCAATGCCTGGTGTGAGACTGCCCAGCTTATTGGTGGCTTGAAAAAAGTTCCATGTTACATTCTCTAGAGCAAAGTTTCTGGACTATGTAAAAAAATTAAATAAAATAGAAAAAAAAAAAATCCTCAGGCACCACCACCTGCAGTACAAAATGTACTACAGGTTTGCGAATAACCTTTTGTGGGAGCAACGTAAAAAAAATGTAGATAGCAATATGAAAGGGAAAAAAATTGGCTTACAAAAAAGGAGTTTTATAATTATTACATAATTAATTTAATTACTGAGATTACTGATATTTTATTTGTTATTTGAAAAAATAAATGCAATATTTGTTTTGAATTTTATTCTGTATTATTTTTAAATAAATATTCGCTATAAAATTTAACAACAGTTTTATTATGTTGAAATGGAGAATATTATAGATTCAACCTTTATAGCCACACACGAAACAAAACTTAAAATTTCAAAAATTCACCAGAGAACATATGAGAACATAACCTTTGATATAAGAGTTGCCTTGGTTTCCACTATTTAAAGAACATGAACTCTGAACAAGAGCCTATATGTTTGCCTTTTTATTAGAACATTGATTAGATTTCACTTGTCTAATGTGTATTATGAACTGTCCATTCTCAGAGACCATACAGACCTTAAAACCGCAACAAACATCTGTTAAATATACCAAAACAGCTTATATTAAAAAGATAAATTCATCCTAGTGTAGGTGCAGAATCGAATATTAATGTCTGTTTGCTCTATACTTTATATAAGTATAGAGCAATGGAATTGCTCTATGCTTATATAAAGTCTATACTTAACAAAATGGAATAAATAAGATACTCCACTGGAGTATATGAAGGATCCATTTGTATTTTATTGTTAATTGTGAAAAACTTAAAATTTTTGAAAATTTATCAGAGAGCTTATGAGATAACTTTCATAAGTTACTTTTTAAATCTTTTTCTACATTTGGCTATAACATGGATCGATCCATAGTATTCTCCTTTCAGTATCAAATTTAAGCTTCTCAGCTCTATTTTTAATATTTGATGGTTTCATTATATTTATGGAAAGCAAAAATTTTATTTCTCCTTTTTATTTTTAAAAAAAAAAAAGCTTAAAAAGTCTTCATATCGATGGCTTATTTTACAAAGCCAAAATGAAGATTTCTAAGCTCTTCTCTGATAATAACTCTTATGCACTAACTGCAGTTCACTCATGAAAAATACAACTCTCAGACACAGGATTGCTTAGGTATTGGAATGAGAGTTTTTGCTGTCATAAAGTTTCTGTCTGATCTCTCCGATGAGAACCAGTTTGAAACAGGTGTTTGAATTCAGGCCAGCAAAACTTTAATCAAAAATCCTTAATAAAAGAAAATGCAGGTATATGGGCAGAGCTTGTGCCTTTTGAGTAGTGCAAGTTAAGACAACACAATGCATGGATTGTATTCTCATAAGCTCTCTGGTCTTTTTTCGAGCCTTTCTAAGTTTCTAATGAAATATACGTATATATTTCATTATGAAATAAGGATGGTTCTTTTTATTTTTATATTTTCACATGGTTACAAGGTTAGGTGAAGTATTACTCATATTTTTCAATCTTTCTTCATTCTGCAATTTGGCCTAAGCACCAAGTATTCATCAAAGTATATAGAATTAAATTTTAAACATTCAGAATTAAATTTTATTTATAAATGTTCTGAACATACACCACACACACACGCACACAATAAAATTTATGAGTTCTTTATGCATTTTTTTTTTTTATATTTTCATCATCAATCTCCTGATATGTATCCCTAAGGGGGGGGGGGGTGTTCGGGTTAACATGACAGCACTATACGATTAGGTTTACATTATTATTAATTTCCTATTGCCAAATTTTCTCCAAATCAGTCTATTACTCGTGAGTATTCCAATAGTGTCATATCTAACATTTTGTGCTTCAAGGCACCTCTAACTGAATCAATCCACATAGACCTTGGTCTCTTTCCTGCCATCACACACCTCTTTTGCTAATCTTTCCTCACCCATTCTATTTAAGTGGACATACCACCTCAGATTAGCTCTGCTAACACATTCTTGAATGCTAATAATGTCAAGTTCCTTTTTAATATCTTAATTTTTAATGATTCTGCCACTGATTCACTCCTCTAATTTTTCTCAGATCTGCAATATCTTAACTTACTTGGTTTAATCCTTCACCCAAGTGTAAGCAAACAAAGTTTGTGCCTGAAGTATTTTCAGGACTTGGGGCAACTCTTGGTATCTTTAATTTATAGTATAACCAAGCAGGAAAACTTTCAACAACCCTCAATATCGTGGTCTCTAGTCTTTGATCAAGTGCTTTATTTCTATAACTCTCAGATCCATAACTTAAAACTGGTTTGAACACCGTCTTGTATACTGCTAGTTTGGTGTGTTTAGCTGGCCACTCCACCATATCAGCTTTGCTTATTCTCTTGTCTATTTCCAGATTTAACCTGCCATCTTCACTAAAAACTATGCCTAAATCACTGAAAAATTTTATTTATTCTATAGGATCTCCATTCAGAATGCATATGCTTCTGCCTATTTTCATAGTTTTGGTCTTTTTATTGCTGAATAGTCCTGATCTCAATCCTACTGAATATCTGTGGGATAAATTGGAGCATTTGGCAAGGTCAAGGGATGTATACCCCCACATTAGTCCAGGACCTTATTACATGCCTACAGTAAGAATGATTCATAATTCCCATTGATTGGTATCATACGCTTGTGGGAAAGTATGCTCCACAGGATTGCTGCAGTCACTGCAGTGAAAGGAGATCCTATATCTTATTAAGGTGGGCACCATGGCTGTGTGTTCCTCACACTATGGTTCCATTGACTTCTTTCCAAGCAGAGAGAGAGAGAGAGAGTGTGTGTGTGTGTGTGTGTGTGTGTCTGCACACATGCATATTATATATATATTATTTGCTTTCTGAGCCCAATAACTACATTATAAACAAGTGTTACCACATATTTTCTACAACTGAAAATTTGAAACAGGATGCCTATTTAGTTAAATACCGTGTCTGGTGCAATAAAACTATTTTCTTGCATCTATGTAGCATGATGTTTGTGGGAGGAGACATGTTTTTCATTATGAGGGGTCATTCCAGGTTGTCTCTAATTACACTAATTGTTGCTAAATATAGTACATAGACTGTAAATGGCGGTACTGTATTTAGTGATGCAATAAAACTGTTTTTCTTGTTACTGCAGTATAGTGTTGGGAATGTTTTTTACTCCTTTCTTTTACACTATAGGAACATTTTCATTCCAGTCTTCAGAAAACAAACAGAAGTAAAATCCATCTATTCCTGAAGACAAATATGAATTTTTCTGTGTGTTATAAGAAGTGGACTGCATCTGTTGATCTCCAATAAAAGACTACCATATGGGAGATCTGTTCTTGATATGACAGAAGAGTGACTGATTAAAAAAAAAAAATTATGTAATGAATGTAGGATAATTCTGATAACGATCAGAAATAATCTGTATATATTACTATGTAAAAAGTGTATACTCAGTGAATAAAAAAGAAAATTCTAAGAAAACAAAGAGAAATATAAATAAAACAAAAATCAATACAAATAACAAGCATAACAAATTGTATAAGATGATTTGCTGCTCCATCAAACCACAAATATTCCTGACATGTCCAGATGAATTACCTGATGAATATTATCATTTCATTAGATTAGCCCTCCCATATAGTTATTTCTAAATAACTAACCAATAATAAACAATGGCTGTTTATTATTGGTTAGTTATTTATATTTTGAAAAACACTTTCCCTCTCCTTTACGAGAAAAACTTGTATCATATCACATGTTATTTGGTAGAGCAAATAACATGTTATCCTATAAACTGTGGACATGCATGTTTGCATTTTTAATTATGCCTATCATGAATGCAAACATGCATATCCACAGTTTATAGGGTCATATGTTATTTGCTCTACCCAGCAACTTATAGGACAAATATAATGTCACAAATGTAAATGATTAATAATGTATTTTTCGGTAATGAAAACATTTCTTTTCATGCTTGTTCTTTCTCTCTTTTATGTTTGTCATTCTCAAATAGTTCAAATGATTCACATATTTAGTAATTTTAGTAATTCAAGTATAGTAACCAAATATAGTAATCTTGTTAATTACTGCTGTCTGATACATCCTAAACAAACACATTTGGATATCATTTATATAAACTTCATTTAAATTAATGTAATTTGATCAGGATTTTTCAAATTCTACACATTTTAATGCCGATGATCTCTATAAAGAGAATCTCTGAAATATTTTTATATCTATTCTTAAGTACTAGGTGGTAGTTTTTTTTCATCCAATTCTGTGAGTAGGCAGTCTGCTAAGACCATTCCAGGCACAGACACATCAGCAAAGTTTCTAATGTATTTAAATAGCTATTTTTTTATTCATGAAGTATATGTATGGGTGCTAGCAATTTAAATACAGGGTGTTCGGGATAAATTTGACATATTTATAATTAATTATATTTTTCCGTAAGTTACATGTATTAACACACACTTCTCTTCATTTAAAAGGTTGGACCCTTCTTCATTCATATACAAGATGTCAGAAAGGATGGATAGCTGGAACCCACCTGAATCATGGAAGAGAATAACTTGTATCATGATGATTCGTGCCGGCCATCAAAATAAGGATATTTCGACTGCTGCCCAATGCTCCCTGAATACAGTAAAAACAATCAGGCATGAACTAGAGACTTGCAATGGTGACTACAAGGATGTAGCAAGAAGAAAGATTCCTAGCAGACGATCTGATTGCGTTCATACAGCAGAATTCCTCGCAAATCTGCAGGAACAGGTGTTGAAGATCCCTGGCATTGGAATTCGGGCTTTGTCACGTGAAATGAATGTTGCAGCCTCTACTATGAAGCTTGCACTCAATGAAGACCTCCGCTACTACTCATACAAGCGCCGCAAAGGTCAGCTGCTTACAGAAAAGGCCCGTGAAAAACGTTTGATAAACGCGAAGAAACTTCTAAGCAAAGTGAAACATCCTGCGGAACCACAAACAATCTGGTTCTTTTCCGATGAGAAAACCTTTTGCCAGGATCAAAAACACAACACGCAGAATAACAGATGGCTTGCATACAGTACAAAGGACATTCCTCGTGTAATGCAGGCTAAATTTCCCCAAACTGTGATGATTTTCGGATGTGTATCCTCTGAAGGCAATGTGATGCCTCCGCATTTTTTCCAAGAGGGCCTCAGGTTGACTTCAGATGGCTACGTGGAGTTGCTAAACACTGTAATCAAGCCCTGGATAACAAGGGTAGCCAATGGTAGGCCGTATGTATGGCAGCAGGATTCGGACCCTTGCCACACCTCTGGGAAAAGTCAAAAATGGTTGTCTGAAAATTTCTACGACTTCACCAGTCCAAATGTTTGGCCTCCAAACTCCCCAGACCTTAACCCCATGGATTATTTTGTATGGGGCGCAGTTGAAAAAGACACCAATCGCACTTCCAGTAATACAAAAGCCCAGTTAATGGATAAAATTAAAACAGTTTTTGCGGCCCTTCCCAGGGAGACTGTAGCATCAGCTTGTTCGAGGTTCCGAAGCAGGATTGAAGCTGTGATCGATGCTAATGGTGGTTATTCTGAGTAAATCTTGTTGATAGTATTGTAATTAACTCTGCCTGTAATGTTTTTTGTCAATTCATTAAATTTAATAGATACAAAGAAGATTTTCTTTTTCCTTACGAAACTGTCAAATTTATCCCGAACACCCTGTACATTAGAAACTTTACTAATATACACTGGGATAGTGTGTCTAGGTGGGATACACTGTTGTTAGAAACAACAACAGTGTATCGCACCTCCTCTCCTTTTGAGTCTTCAAAATTCGACTCATCAGAATTCAAGGAGAACTGGTCTACCAGTCCGGAACTCGAAGGGTCAGGCGCAGGGGGGGTGGAACCCCCTTTCAAGTCTTGAAAATTCAAGGAGAACCAGCCTACCAGTCCAGAACTCGGGAGGGGGCATATGCATCAAGGGAGGTGGGCCCCCCTAGTATTACATATAATTTTATATAATACATTCAACTTGTATATAAAAGTAACAATTCCAACTAACAACTACAGATCTGGAGCGATAACATTATTACAATGGGGACACTAATTTCAAAAGCTTTGTCAGGCCAAATTCCAGAAATAAACCTCTCATATTTAACTGAAACTAAAAAACTGAAAAATTAATCTATAACAAGGAAATCATTATAAGGTAATTCTTGTAGATAGTTATGTGTTATTAACGTATAAGCCTATTAAATTATTTCAGGAATTTACAACATATACTGGAATATTAATTAAAAGAAACTTTAATAAATACTTCCTATATTTCGGCAATGTCACATCGCCATCTTCATGGAAACATAAAACTATGACACATCAAAACAGGCACTACAAAGAGCAAATGAGGCAGAAGAGAGAAAACTAGTGTTGTTCCTAGAGTCCTAAAAAGTGCCCTCTAGCAGGCTATATTGAATTGTCTTGGCTGTTGGGATGAAGTTCTCAAGAAGCTTCTCAAATTTGGGGCAGTCTTGTGCATTCAAATTTGTTGAGGTTTGGAAAGTTTTTTTTAGAGCTGAGACTGATTCCATGAAAAATCTTCTGTATTTAAATTTGCTGCAGTGTAATAATGTGGCTTTCTTCCAGCGTATTCTGTGGTTATCCAGAGCACGGTCTGCAAGCCCAGAGTGACTGTATTGGTGAAACCGGATGTAGTCTTTGTGTTCCGAAATCCTGACATTTGCTGTCCTGCCTGTTTGGACAAAGTAGGACAGTTTACAGCTGCAAGGGACCTGGTACTCCAGGTAGGCCTAGAGGAAGTGGCTGGTCTTTGGTGGAGCGGACAAGGGATGCTAATTTCTTATATGGTTTGTAACAAGTTTGTGGTTAACTGGTTTTAATATTTTTGGATTTTTTGGGGGTTGTAGCCATTGGCTAAGAAAGTGTTAAAGTTGTTAGAGCATTGTCATCTGAACAGATTAATTTTGCCCTGTTAAATAGTGTTTTTATAACCCCATATTGTTGTGAGGGAGAGGATTGCTCTCCCAAATTAGAACACTCCAAAGGTTCCTTAAGAAGGTCACTTTTTGGCCTGTGGAAGTTACTAACTAAAACCTTTTAACTCTTGACTCCCCCCCATCCCCGAATATATGAACTTCTAAAAATACATAAACAAAATGTGCCATTACGTCCCATAGTGGATGTCATTGATTTCCCCCACATACAAATTAGCCAAACATTTAGCCAAAGCACTCACACACTATACTGGCAACACACCATCACACACAAAAAACTCAGCCCACTTCAAAGCCAGTATAGAAAACCTCTCACTCCAACACACTGACGTAATGGTCAGTTTGATGTCTCCTCCCTATTCACAAATGTCCCACTCAAGGAAATCTTTGAGCTCATCCAAGCTAAATTTCCTCCCAATATCTCAGCCCTATTTCAGTTAATAATGAACTTGTGCTATTTCGTTTGGAAAGGAAAATTCTACAAACAGATAAGAGGGGACAGTCATGGGTTCATCACCCTTCCCATTCCTGGCAAACTTCATTATGGAGACTTTTGAAGAGAAAGCCTTAAACTCAGCCTCACAAAAACCCAATGTTAGGCTATGCTACGTTGATGATGTGTTCGCTATTTGGCCACATGGCTCAGATATACTCAACTCCTTAACACACTTAAACAACTAACATCCTAGAATCCAGTTCACCTTGGAAAAAGAAGAAAAACAACAGTCTCCCTTTCTTAGACACTCTAATCACTCGCCAGCCTGATGGATCCTTGGCTTTTTCTGTTTACAGAAAACCCATCCATATAGTCAGATACATTCACCAACAATCCCCCCCCCTCACAACAATACGGGGTTATAAAAGCACTATTTAACAGGGCAAAATTAATCTGTTCAGATGACAATGCCCTAACCACTGAACTAAACCACATCCTTAACATTTTCTTAGCCAATGGCTACAACCTCCAAAAAATCCAAAAATATTAAAACCAGTTAACCACAACCCAACCACCCCTTCATAACAAAGATTACACTAAATCCATCACCATTCCCTATATCCAGGGCACCTCTGAAAAGCTAACCAAAATCTTAAAAAAATATGACCTGATTTCCTGTTACAAACCATATAAGAAACTGGCATCCCTTATCCACTCCACCAAAGACCAGCCACTTCCCCTAGACCTACCTGGAGTATACCAGGTCCCTTGCAGCTGTAAACTGTCCTACTTTGACCAAACAGGCAGGACAGCAAATGTCAGGCTTTCAGAACACAAAGAATACATCTGGTTTCACCAATACAGCCATTCTGGGCTTGCAGACCATGCTCTGGATAACCGCCACAGAATATGCTGGAAGAAAGCCACGTTATTACACCGTAGCAAATTTAAATATGAAAGATTGTTCATCGAATCAGCCTCAGCTCTAAAAAATTTTCCAAACCTCAACAAATTTGGGTGCATTAGACAGCCCCAAATTTGGGAAGCTTGCATCTTGAGAACTTCAGCCCAACAGTCAAGACAACCCAATACAGCCCATTAGGGGGCAGTAGTTTTCTCTCTTCTGCCAGTGCCTGTGTGTGCATGTATCATAGTTTTATGTTCCCATGAAGATGGCAATGTGACATTGCTGAAATATAGGAAGTATTATTAAAGTTTCTTTTAATTAATATTCCAGTATACGTTGTAAATTCCTGAAATCACTTAACAGTCAGTATAAGATAATTACAGAGGAATTTCCCTATCGAGAATTTCAGGAAAGTATATATATGAATAGGTCAGAAGCATTGAAGACAAACTTGGGAGAAGAAGAAACTAGGTTCATGCCATGGCTGAGATAAAAATCTAGTATGGCACATTTTTATCTAAAGTTCAGAAGTTATGAAAATATAATATGGTAGTCACAAGTTTTTTTTCTTGTTTTTTTTTACCACAAGAATTTTGTAAACTTATTTATAAACTTTGCTCTAGAGCAGACCAGATATGAAACTTTTTTTCAAGCCACTTCAGGTTTCCTAAAGTAAGGTGACATATATGCAGATTTTTTCACTATGAGCAAAAATCAACTGATTCCAATAAATTATTTCACAATACTTATTTTACACGAAAATTTCATCAAAAATCTAAAAATTCCATAAATGCTTCTTTTTCATTGGATTTGCTCAGTTTGGCAAATAAAGGAGCAAGATCCTGCCTGACATACAATATGCACGATATACAGCCCAACATGAACATATTAAGGAGAAGATGAAGCATATTTTCTAAATATATTAGGAAAAAAATACTGAGAGGTAACAGATAATAATCTACTACTTCTACAGTAAACACTATCATAGCAACCTTAGCATAACAAATTACTGAAAGGTGAACAAAAATTCCCCACAGGCACAATGCTAAAGGAAATTCGAAACTATCCATTATAACATACTATTCCTGTGATACCTATGAGTTTGCTATAGTGAGCTGAAGATATATTTATGGACATATCTGTAAGAAAAAAATTCAGTAGCCAAAAGTGAGAAACTATACAATAGAAACTGAATTAAATAATATGAGGTTTAAAAAAACAAAAAGAATATTCTGTAGATTTACAATATTTACTCACCCAAATGAACACAGCTAACTGATAAGTAGATGATAGCAAAACCATTCTAAAATAAATAAATAATTATTAAGAACTTTGTTATAGTAGATAGATAGTAATTTTTTATAAATAGATAGTAATTAAATCTCGTTTTTTTAGTATCAATTTAAACATTTAACCAATATCAATTTCAGTTTGATGAACCCATGCAGCATCTCATTAAAACACAGCATTGCTGACTCTTTTAGGATTCCCAATACAATGATATATGAAGCCAACGACGGTTAAATTAATATCAAAGTTTCATTATAACTACTAATTAGCCAGTATTATTGCTGATGATGATGTCCGAAGCTAATGAGATTATTCAATTAATGAGTGCTCACTTTGCTAAGATATATCAACCAAGTGTATGTAACATGGTGCACAGTGCTACTGCTACATTGGATGAAGAGTTAGAGGTGCATGAAGTAGAAGAGCTGTTGCATATCTGGATAAGAATTTGCCAAAAGGGACTGGTGGAATATCAGCCTGTTTGCTAAAGGGATGTTCAGTTGAACTGGTCAGGCCTTTCACATGTTTGTATAAGTCTCGGCTAAGGAATGATACAACAGGAATGGAAGAATTGTATGATTGTACAAGGGTGGTGCAAAAATTGATGTGTCTAACTGCTGACCTATCAGTATCTCATGTGGTAGTGAAGATTTTAGAGAAGTTGGTAAGAACTAGCATACAGAAAGGGGTAGACAAACAAGTATATTGTGCAAGGAGCAGCATGAGTTTACTAAAGGAAGGTCATGTTTTAACAATTTGTTCATATTTTATAGCAATGTTATGGCCGAGTTGGATAAAGGGAATGGATACACTATGATAACATTGGATTTTTCTAAGGCATTTGATAGGATATCACATAAAAGGCTGTTGCATAAACTTGGAGAATGTGAGATTGAAATATAAACTCTTGACTTGGATCAGGGTATGGTTGACAGACAGACATATCAAAAAGTGATATACAGTGGGTGTGATTGAAGGTGACCAGTGGCGTACCTCAGGGTTCGGTCCTTGGGCCATTATTGTTCAATCTATACATTAATAACATCAAGCAGGGTCTAACATGAGATGTGCAATAGTTTGCCAATGATGCAAAGATAGGCAGGGCAATTTAGAGATGCTACTGATATTCAGTACTTACAAAATGATTTGAATAGGCTAGAAATTTGGGTAAACGTAAATGGTTGTAACAGTTTAATGTTAATAAGTGTAAAGTTATGGCACTTTAGTGTGATGAGATTTCCAGCAGCATATTATATTAGCAGGGTTATGCTACAAGAAACTGAGGAAGCAAGGGATCTTGGCATATTGTGGATAGGAATTTGAAGTTCAAATGTCATATAGCAAAAGTTGCAAATACAACTCGGAGGATAATTGCAATGTTGAAGTGAACCTTGACATATAAGGATATGGAAATCATTTTGCCTCTTTGATAAGACCACACCTGGATTATTGTGCGCAGATTTGGTCTCCCAGATTCCAAGGGGATAAAGAAGCTATGGAAAGCTTGAAAAGAAGCATTACAAAGATTATATTGATTATGGGATTTAGATTATGAGGACAGATTGTGAGTATTTGGATTACACACTCTGGTTAAAAGGAGAAAGTGGGGGCCATATGATAGAGATTTATAAACTTTTGAATGGGTGTTATAGGATATCGCCTGATGAAATTTTTCGTCATATGGAAGGTGGGGAAGAGAGAGCATGGGGGGGGCATCCATGGAAGTTAAGTTTGTTAACAAGGAGGAGGTAAAAACTAGGTTTTTTCCTCACAGAGCAGTGAGTGAGTGGGGGATATGAGTGCATCTAGTGTGAATGAATTTAAGGGAAAGCATGACAGCTGGTTTGGGCAATTTATAGCATCCCTCGATGAGTTCTTGATTCCCTGGAGGTCTTAATGGCAGCAATATTATTGTTCTTGGCTTACCATTATCAGCATATACTCAGTTTTTGCATATTCATATTTCTATAAATACTTGGATGATTTGATTGATTTATGCATCTATTTATTTGACTTGACAAGTAAGATTACCTGAGCACATTATTAAGTTGATTTACATGGAGACACCATTTATAATTGACAGAGAAACAGGAGAGAACTTCACTGTTACCACTTTGCACCCTCATATTTTTGCTTCTACCACTTATAGTATATCCTGAGTCACTTTTTATTACACAATTACTTTCCTATCATTATAAAGAAATATTGCAAATAAAAATATCTAGCATCATAAAATCTCAAAAAATAAAATAAAACCCTTAGGTACACATACATTAACTACACCAGTGTGCCTCTGAATTTTGATCAGTGATGTCTCATTACATGGCAACAACTCAGTAAACAACTGAAACACATTTAGGTTAGAATCAATATACAGAAATATTTTGGAAAAATAAGTCAGTGTGCACCATAAACATTTACATTCTGCATATTCCCTCACTGGGTAAGAATAAGCTAATTACTGCTGTCCACTGCATATCTAAAGATAAAATGGTGTGTGTATTATTATCCCTCATTAGTCATATTCCATTACAATAAAATCTAATAATTGACAAAAGAGGCATTTGTAATGTTCAGCATTCTCCTACAGCTGTGAAAAGTGAAACACACATAAAACTATTGACGACATAAAACAAAATCAGCATCACACAGTGAAACCGATGATTAATCGGAAATCCTTCAGATTGAAAGAAGTGAGAAAATATATGATGCAATATTGCCAGCCTGGTTGGCTGAGTGGTTAGTGTATCTGCTCTCCAGCCAAAAGGCTGCGGGTTCGAATCCTGCAGTGGGCATGAATGTTTGTGATTGTCTGTGAAAATCTAGTGGTGGTGGGCGGTAGATGATGATGGTGGTTGCGGTTGGTGGAGACAGAGTTGTAGAGCAGGTGCCCTCCCTCGATGAGTCACTCCCTGGAGGCATCATGCAATAATAATAGTAATAATAATATTTACACACACACACACAGATATTTCAAACCACTTACGCCACAGACTGTGGATCTCTCCATGAGGACATAGGTTGAACTGTTTCCCATAATCTTTCTTGTACAAAGTTGATGAGTAGATCTTCTGTCACAGCTTTTTTATAATGACGATATTTTCCATCTTTAATGCTGGGAATAAAAATACACTATTAAAATGTTCTTTAGAAATACACGGTAACATTAAAAATGCTAAAAATTAGAAATAGAAAATGATGCATAGCATTTAGGGAACCCCTCCCAACAAATTAAGATTTCCATTGGGAAGCCAGAATGGTTTCCACTTCATCACACATATAAATACAACACACCTTTCTTTGGCAGTGCATTATTTGAATGACTTTATTCCTTAAGCAGACATTTAGTACAACAAAAACTTTAAAATCAAACTTAATTTGTAACAAACTACTGTTTCAGATCTCTTAAATGTCTCTAAATTTGATTTCACTCTTATTTTAAAATTAAGCCTTCAAAAAAGGGATTAAAAAAATCCACATTTAAGAGTAAAAAGCAGGTTGTAGATATTCTTTTGAAGAAGGAGAGAGAGAGAGAGAGAGAGGGGGGGGGGGGGGGGGAAGCAGTTCAAAATGTTTAACTAGCAACTAATTCTGAAAGTTCCACTGATGTTTGGGTGATCACATTGTATGCTGACCTTTGAAGCCCAGTCAGTCCAATGCAACCAAATTCTCTAACTAAGCCATCAAGGGCAATCATATATAAAGTAGAGAACTGAGATTAATATCTCAATTTTCAATATCAGGTTTAATGATATTTTCCTTCATGATGTGATCCAAATAGATGAATAACAGTGGAGACAGTGTGCATCATTGTCTTACACCTGAATTTACATCAAACCATCATCCTGACTTCAATTCTAACTGTTGACAACTATGTATTACTTGATATCCCATTTACACCATATAATTGTAGCATCTTGAATAGCTTTTCTCTTGGCATTTTATGTGCTTTTTCCCACATCTATTCTATCCAGGTTTATGCTCATGCACATTTGGAACTGAAAATCCTATGGAATAGGTTGGTTACTCCTTATTCTCCAGGAGTGTCTTATGACTGTGGCCATGTGTGCATGGGACCGGTTTGCCTGTTCTGGGAGATGAAAAACCTGAGTTTCTGGGTGAAAAAACCTCCTACCTCCATATGACGCTAACTCACCTTTAGTCAAAAGAGACCAGATAAAGGTTCCTCATGTCACTGAATCAAATCGAACTCAGGTCTTTCTGACCAAAGGGATTCGTCTATACTGACTGAACTACGGAAGCACTTCCCACATCTACCAAACATAAATGTATATTATTATTATAAACATCTTACCTTGCAGGAGGTACACACTATTGCAACCATGCCTTAAAATGATTCACCATGTCTACATTCACAACACACTCAGGCAATCCATTCCACTCACCAACCACTGTCAATGCAAAGAACCTACTCCTCTGCTCACATTCTCCTTATACAGTTTCCAGCGATGGCCTCTTGTTCTAAGCCCCCCCCCCCCCCATTGAAATATCTCTTCATGTCAACTTGATAACAATCCCCGACTAGCTTATATGTCTCGATCATATTCCCCCTCTTCCTCCTATTCACAAGGCTTTGCAATTTACATTCTCTCAATCTGTCCTGGTATTCCACATTCCAAAGACCACTGCCCACCTTGGTGAATCTTCTCTAGACCCTTTCTAAAATATCCTTGTCACTATGAAAACCCAGGAACCAAATCTGTGCACAATAACCCATATGAGGCCTGGTCAAATATAAATCATAATAAAATAAAATAAAATGATATATAATATAATAATGGCATCATAACTTCTTTATTTCCACATGTCAGGGTCCTCTGCATCATTGGCATTATCTGATATGACGTGTTCACAACTTGTGTAATGTTGCCCCTGAATGTCAGGTCACTGTCCACCACAACCATTACCAGATCTTTAATTTCCTCTATCTCCTTTCAAGTTTCCCCACCAAGTGTATATTTTGCATCCCATTGATGCATTACTAATTTTCAAAACCTTACACTTTGCAACAGTGATCTGACAGTTCCACTTACCTGCCCATTCAATGCAATCTATTTAAGTCCTCTTGTAAGGCCATAACATCTGCTTGACTCTACATGCTCTCCCCAATTTTGCATCATCTGCAAACAGCTGCATATTACTAGTTAAACCCATTCCAATATCATTAATATACAAACTGAACAGCATTTGTCCCAGAACTGATCCTTGCAGTACACCATGACCTTCCTCTTTTGGGATACTGCATCCCCCATATATAACTTTCTGATACCTACATGACAGCTAGTCACTGATTTATTCAGAGGTCTGTTATCCAATCCCAGCTGTTTATTTAACAGCTTGTCATGTGGCAGTCTATCAAAATCTTTTGCAAAATTCAAGTACACTGCACATCTCCCTTGTGCAAGACATTTGTCGCTTGTTATAGTACATAAGTAAGTTAGTAAAACATGATCGCCCTTTAAGAAACCTATGTTGATAATCACAGTGAATACTGCTGTTATCAATCAACCCACCTATGTATCCTACTTTTCACCAATCTCTCCAGTACCTTCACCACAACTTCAGATATGCAGATTGGCCTATAATTTGAAGCCACAGCCTTATCACCACCTTTATGCAGTGGAACAATATGACCTTCTTTCCACTCCCTTGGAACCTGTACTGTTGTCTCTTATTAAACAAGCATGCCAATGTTACTGCCAATTCCCTGCAACATTCCCTTAAGACATGTGGTGATATATCATATCCTATTACCTTATTGACATCAAGTTATTTAATTTCTGAAATACCCCCTGTTCACTCACAATTAAGCCATCCTCTCCTATGTCCTCTACACTTAAGTTCCTCATGATTCCACCCTGATTGATGGATGAAACATCCTTAAAACTGATCACCGAACATCTCAACAATGCCTTCTGCAGCAGTTACCATTTTCATCCATAAACATCATCTTACCATAACATTCTTCCTTCTACTTGCCACATATCTTACTCTAGAGTTTTTCTTTGCCTGGTTTGCAAATTTCTGCTCTTTTAATAACTTTTGTTTTCCTTATTCACTGAGTCGCTCTCCTGGCTTGTTCTTTATACTCTTCATAAAACTGATTATTGCCATTATTCATCTTGTACTGCCTCCAAAGTACCTTCTTCCAGATTTCATGCTTAAGCCCCTCATTCATCCATTTTACACCTATCTTATTCAACTTTTTGGCCTTCAGAATACATTCACATAATGATGTTGTTATGTATTTCTTTGTCAGTTCCCAAGCAGCATTTAATTCCTTACCCCTCAACTCCTCATTCCATGCTATAGCTCCAAGCTGTCTCCTAAGCGTGTCAAAATCATCAGCCTTGTACTTCCACATATATCCTTTCTTCATAAAGTCTGCATATGGCTAGCCACAACCTAGGTGATCACTTCATGATCACTCTCACCAATCACACTCCAATTACATTCGCTGATGAAATAATCAAATCTAAAACTCTTGATCCTCGAGTGCCCTTCTTTACATGCTGCCTGAGATAGTTATCTCTCAAGCATTTGAGAAATTCATTTTCCTTATTCCTAAATGACTCTTCATTCCAATCTATTCTGTCAAAATTAAAATCACCCATAATAATTACCCTTCCTATGCCATGTCTCCCGTGTCCACCCGGGCTCTCCCCGTTTCCCTTGATAAGCTTCCTTTGTTCACTAATCCAAATTGTTTATACATTTCTTGTAGAAAGGCTTATACATTGGTAACACATGACTATTAAATTATTTAAGGAATGCATACTGGAATATTAATTAAAAGAAACTTTAATGAATACTTCCTATATTTTGGCAATGTCACATTGCCATCTTCATGGGAACATACAAATATGACATGAAAATATGCATGCAGGAACTACAAAAAGCAAATGAGGCAGAAGATAAGAACTATTCTTGTTCCTAAAGTCCTAATGGTGCCCCCTAGTGGGCTATATTGGCTATCTTGGCTGTTGGGCTGATGATCTCATGTCACCCAAATTTGAGGCAGTCTCATGCACCCAAATTTGTTGAGGTTTGGAACATTTTTAGAGCTGAGGCTGATTCTATGAATGGTCTTTCATTCAGAGCACAAGAACTACATCTCGTTTTACCAGTACAGCCACTCTGGACTTGCAGACCATGCTCTGGTGTATTACTTTAGCTTTCTTCCAACGTATTCTGTGGCGGGTATCCAGAGCATGGTCTGCAAGTCCAGAGTGGCTGTACTGGTAAAACAGGATGTAGTTATTGTGTTCTGAAATCCTGATATTCATTGTCCTGCCTGTTTGGCCAAAGTAGGACAGTTTACAGCTGCAAGGCCCCTGGACCTACCTGGGGTATACCAGGTCCCTGATATTTGGTAAACATTAAAACATTCTTGTGTTAATGTGCCTATAATTCCTAAAATAAGAAAGGATAATGGGAAAAGAAAGCATAGGAAATATAAATGAGAATGGAGAGATGTTACTGCATTTTTGCATGGCAAATGAATTAGTAATAAGAGGATGCATCTTTAAGTATAAAAATATACATAACATGGAGAGCACCAGATGGAAAAACTTATAACCCAATTGATCATATAATGATACAAAGAAAATGAGAGGATCTCTTTTGAACACGAGATCAATGAGTGGAGCAGATGCTTACACAGGCCATTTTTTAGTAATAGGAGAAATTAAAATAAGATCAATGACCATAAAGAAAGTAATGGGCAAAAATAGAATGTATAATATAAATGAACTAAAAGAAAATATGCAGTACAGATTAAAAATAGATAGGAAATTCTTACTCAGACCAGTAAGAACAAATGTATAAAGAATACAGAAGCATTGAAAATATGTGGACAAGTACTAAAAACATATACCATGAAGCTGCAGAAAAAATATTAGGAGTGCATATAGAAAGACAAAGAATGGATATCTTCACACACAAAACTCAAAGTTGAAGAAAGAAAATAATTAAATAAAAAAATAATACAAGATAAGAATAACATCATATTACAAGAGAAATATAACAAAATACATAGGGATTAAGAAAAATGCAGGAAAAGATAAGTTTATAGAAAACCTACTAAACGATGCAGAAACTGCAGCTAATAGAGGTGATACTAAAACATTATATAATATTATGAGAAGAACAATGAAAGGAAAGAAAAGAAGATATTAAAGACAAACAAAGAGATGAATTTCATTGCCTAGTGTGAAACCATCGCCACTGGGGGCCTGAATTGGCTTTAAAATTCAAGTTCCATGTTTGGTCTCTAGAACAGGATTTTTCTGGGCTATGCAAAAATAAATTTTAAAAAATTACAAAAATATATAAAATTGATAAAAAATTCTCAGCCCACCCATGATACAAATGTTGTTTATTAATAACCTTTCGTAGACATAGGTGGGAAACGCATTAAAAATAATAATAAAATAAATAATAATAAAAAGAAAACAGAAAGATGGGTAGAGATAATGAGTAGAAAAAAAAAAAAACTAAAAAGAAATTCAAACACTACAAAGAAAAGAAAAAAATATTAAAAACAGACATCAAAGAAATGAAAAAAGTGAAATATAAAGCACTTAAAGAAAGTAAAAATGGAAAAGCAGCTGGTATATCATATGAACTATTAAAAGCAGATAGATTTAACTATGAATATACTCTACCCATTTCTTAACCAAATATGGATGCAGGAAGAGTGGCCAGATGAATGGAATGTTGAATTACTGATAATTTTTTTTTTAAAGAAAATAAAAAAAGGAGATTTAAGTAACTGTAGTAATTGGAAGGGCATAGCATTAGTAAACATAAGTAAAATACCAAAAACAGTATCAGAAAAATAAAAAGAAAGACCAAAAGTCAAGAGAAACACAAGCAGAATTTAAAGTAAACAGGTCATATACAGATCAAATAGCAACACTAAGAATAACAGAACAATCAACATAAAATGGCAGTCAAATCTTTAAATCAAATTTTGCTGATTTCAAAAAATAAAATAAAATACAATAACATAAAATAAACTTTTGGCAACACTGACAGAGAAGCAATATGAAAATTAACATACCATATAAAATTGTCAACATAGTTATAGAAATTTATGAAAAATATAAAATACAAATCATACATAATGGAGAATTTTCAGAAAAGTTTGAAATTAAAACAGGAGTTAAGACTGTATTCTCTCTCTCTCTCTCTCCAACAATATTTCTTATTGTGGTAGACTGGGTTATGAGCAATTCAATGAAAAGTGCAAAAGGAATACAGTGGAATTTAATATAGTAGCTACGTGACCTGGATTTTGCAGATGATTTATGTTTACTTGTACATACGCAACAGCGTATGAAGGGAAAAAAAAAACAAAACTTAATGAAGACACCTTGACTATCGGATTAGGAATAAATAAAATGAAAACAAAAATAATGAAAATAAATAACAAACAAAAAGAAGACATTGTACTGGATGATCAAATTTTAGAAACAGTGGAGAACTAATTACATAGGATCAATAATAAATAAACAGGGAGGGGAAAACAATAGAGAATCTAAGATATACAGAGCATAGAGACATTTTAAAATGTTAGGAAAAATATGGAGATCAAAGGAAATAAGAAGGTGGTCTGAAAAGTTCTTGGCTTAACAATGAAAAAACGAATTTAAAATTTCAAAATTATTATTTTTTTTCAACATAATCTCTCTTAAGACTAATACATTTATTCCAGCAATGCTCCAGGTCCATTATCCTGTTCCTGCAGTGGTTCTCAGTAAGATCTACAAAATACCCCTCTACAGCTGCAATCACCTCTTGATTCAAAGAAAAATGCTGACCAGCGAGGAAGAGTTTTAGTTTTGGGAAGAGATAGAAGAGGGGGCTAAATCTGGATGAATAGGGAGGATGTTCCAACAATTTATAGTACAGATTCCTTAATTTTCCCATTGCCAAAACATCTCTGTGGGCAGGTGCACTGGCCTGATGAAAGATGATTTTTTTCTACTGCAAATCGGGTCTTTTCTCATGAATTTTTTCGTCTAGCCTGGTTAAAAGATCAGAATAATATTCCCCAGTTATTGTTTTACTTTTCAAGGTAATTAATAAACAAAAATGCCTTCAGCATCCCAAAACACCGATGCCATGACCTTTCCTGCTGATGGAACCGACTTTGTCTTCTTTGGTGCTGAACAACCGGCTTCTGTCCACTGTTTTTATTCTGGTGTGTAATAGTGAATTAAAATCTCATCCATAGTAATAAATCAACGAACAAAATCAGTTTTATTCTTGTTAAAACGCTCCAATCAGAGATTTTCAGGCGAGTGCATTTTTGATCTGCTGTGAACAAGAAAAAGATGGGTGCCACATCTTTGTGCAAAATGTGGCACCCATCTTGCACAAAGATTTTTCATTTGCAATTCTTCATGCAAAATATATCTTACATGTTCTTTTGAAAGGCCTATAGTGTCAGCAATTTCATACACTTTGACTCGCTGGTTATCCAATACCATATTGTATACATGATCAATGATTTCTAGTGTTGTTACACTTTTTGGAAACGCTTCACATGGATCATCTTCAAGGCTGGTATGGCCACGTCGGCAGCCCATTTCTTAATTGTCGAAAATGAAGGAGAAGAGTGCCCATAAACTTTTATGAACTTCGAATGAATTTCTTTTGGTGTTAAACTTCTTTTACAAAGAATTTTATAACTGCAAGATACTCAATTTTATACATTTCAAGGGATACAGACAACACTTTTGTTTCAGACAGCTGTATAAAACAAACTACTTGATAGAATGACTTGCAATTTCACATGGATGCTTATGACAGATGTACCAACTTGGAAAAAAAAAATATTGCTGATAGTGTTGCCATCTATGGTCGAGGCTGAGAACTTTTTAGACCTGTTACGTCACCACTTCATGGCTTTGTTTTAATTTTTATGCTCGATTTTCCTTGTTTAGATCTAATTTGCTATTACCCTAATTACTCTCAAGGTCTAAACCTAAATTTTGCCTTCAGTACACGATATAGAAAGACTATCTATATATCTGGCTGATTTCTAGATTAATCACGTGTATCGATTACTCGGACAAAGGGTTTATCCTTTGTGATTACTGTCTGAGATTGTCTCCCGATCAGATATTGGCAAATTTATTTGTTACAGTTCGCCATCCAATATCTTTAGGTTAGAAGGAATTCTTAACCAGGGAAACTCTCTCAGATAATATACAAAGGTGAAGAATCTAACACTTATTCTTAGTACCAAATTTCTCAATATCAACTATGTTTAATATCGTTTGCAGTCGCGGCTTTTAAACATCTATCCTACTCTGCTTAGGTTCTGTTTTTATGACTGGTAATTTGAATTCATTCTCAGGCTAATGTCAGGTACAAAACATAACACATTTATTGAGATCTTAAAGTTATACATTTACATTCATGCACTCAAATCAATTTTATGTCATTCTAAAGTAAAGAACTAGTTAAACCAATTAAAACACAAATGGGTACAATCATAAGCTCCTTCTATAAGATGGAGTATTAAACTACACATTATACATGCCTTACATTTCATCCATTCAGTTCTCTTCTATATTATGTTAGTTATTCACATAAAATACCTGTCGCAAATCATCTATAAATTTTCTCTAATAAAATGCTCAGTGGAGTTAATCCACTACTATCATCGATAATCACCTAAGAGTTTTATACTACATTGTCCTTGCTCACTAACTATATAACATTTCTTCACTCTAAGTGGGAAAGGAATAACAAAATTCTGTATGTTACCAGCTCTTGGGAAGATTAACAGATCCGTCACTTAATTCACATTTTTGTCTTACACAGCCCAATCCTTCTTCCTTGAATTGGGGTCACAACATCTCTGCTTGGCCTTTATCCACGTGGTTACTCAGAGGTCATCCTACTTGGCTTTATCGATTGTCTGGCGATATGCCCACATTTGTCTGGTTCTGATGGCGCCA
Source organism: Typopeltis vanoorti (assembly GCF_054136105.1). NCBI lineage: Eukaryota > Metazoa > Arthropoda > Arachnida > Uropygi > Thelyphonidae > Typopeltis > Typopeltis vanoorti. The sequence goes on from NC_143558.1 coordinate 17,620,320, forward strand.
ATCCTTGTCAGAGTTGCCGGTTCAGGAATTCCGTCCCGAGGAGATAGCTAGTCAGGGTGCTGGAACTGCGAGTACCGACATCTAACATCTCAGGGCTATCCGGAATCCATCAAGAGGCGAGAGAGAGGCCCAGTGTCCAACCACGTAAAACACCCGGAAAGGGTTAGGAGAACAAGATAAAAAGCCTTGAGAGAGGGGAGCAAACCTTATTCTGCATTCTTGGTGCCGTCCTCTTTACTGCCGTGTTCTTTCGCATGGCACTCGTTTCCTTTGCCCACGAGATGATCACTGCATCACCTTGTGTAGCACCTTCTGGGAAAACGAACTAGCGCTGCTTTCTGTGTAAATGCTTATGCCTCAAGCCAAATGTTCACCTGAACGGTCCGCCCTCGAACTTTGGACTTTTGTTTGCATCTTGATAAACATTTTATTTCACAGAGAATACCCTTTTATAGTTACAATTTACAAATTGAAATTTTTACTTAGATTTGAAGTAAAGTTAATTAGAATAAACAAGTTTTCTCTTATAATTCTACATTTAAAAGGTATTTATAGCCCTGTTTACAATCCTTTTGATAACTTAAGTACAAGTTTCTCCTTGTCGATATGTTAGACTTGTTAAATCTTGAATGAATTAATTTTTTTTATAAATTCTTCCATTCAAGATCTAACAGACCACTCTTGTAGGTTTAAAAAACAATCAGATTATTTAATACAAATATAAATCAGTTCTACTCTATTCGTCAGAAACATGGACAACAATAAAAACAATTAACAAAAAACAACTGCAAAGCTTTGCAGCAAATAAATGTTTAAGAAAAATTCTACAAATAAAATGGCCAGAAAAGATATCCAATAAAGAATTATGGCAAAAAAACTAAACGAAAACTAATAATGCATGACTTCAATCAAAGAAAATGGAGTTGGATAGGGCATATGCCAAGAAAACCTGAAAAAGATAAAGTCAAAGAAGCATTAGAATGGAATCTGCAAGGAATGACCAAATATGAACTGGCAGAGAGGAGCAGAGATCAGAAAGACTGGAAAGAACTGGACACATATGAAGAGGGAACACAAAATAGTCAGGTATAGATCCATGGTCAAGGCCCTATGCTCCTAGTGGAGTGAAACAGAATAAATAAGTTTGTTTATAGTCCAATGTTTTCATTGCAGTTCCTTCTGAACAAAACTACCTGGCTGAGGAGATAGCTCTGCTCTCATAGGTTGTATCTGAGTCTTGTGGAATTATGGATATTCGTAAAGGTCTTTAGGTAGTAGACAAATTACATCACCCTGTGTGAGCCAAACAACCGTTTTCCTGTTTGGTCTCTAGAACATGGTTTCTGCCTTATTTATTCCTTAGTTTCAATGTACTAAACATACTGTAAGTTACCCATTTTGTGTACATGGGATTCACATAAGAAATTGATTTCAGAATAATTATTATCAGTAACTAATCTCATAATACATGCATTTTTCTGTACCAAACAGACTATAATAAGGAACTTCATTTGCACAAATACTTGGAAACAGTATTGAACCTCACAAAGCTAAGGGCCCGAGACCTTATACAAGCTAGATATGGCTTACTGTAAGTGGGTTAGATGAAATTATCAGTCAGGATACCATTTTTTTTTTTTTTTTTTTGTATTCATTAAAAGAATAATAAATATCTGCATATCTGGTATTATTTTATAACCAAGCAAGCAAACAGCTGGCATTCGAAACTATACTTCAAAAGTGACAGAAGAAAACAAACCTTAGCAAGAACTGTTTTAATATTGAACTATTTTCAAGATTTCTTTTTTAGTGCAGCTTATTTCCAGTATTTACAAAAATTTAATTTCTACATTAGTTTGAAGTTTTTCATCATCAAAACAAAATAAGATAAAACTGAACGTTATACAATAAACCTAAAATTCTCCAAAGTACTGTTAAAATCTTCAGGTCTTAATAATAATATCCGAATAACTAAGGTTGTGCTTTATCTGGTCTTAGAGATGATAAGTACCATCCTTAAAAGAGAGGAAAAACATAGCTACCACATGAATCCTATTTGTATAATCACATAAATTTAGTTGGTCTGGTTGGAAGCCTCTATACTTCAGTATAGACAAAGCCCTCTGGTTAGAAAAACCTGGGTTTGAATCCCATCTAAAGTGAAGAACTATTATTAGGACTTCTCAAATGAAGGTGAAAAGGTTTTTCTTCCTGGAAACTGGTTTTTCATCCTGCTAAACAGGCAAAGTCCAGAAGAACATATGCAATTTATAGCCATAAGAGACGATATAGGATAGACCACCCTATCATAAGTAAGGTTTCTGAGAAGCTAAGTTACTTGGACATGACAAGCTATTGAGTCTAACACAAAAGCAAAGATGAGATGGAACTGGGCATCTTTAAACAAAATCTTTAAATCTTAAATTTATTTCTTCCTCAACTAATTCTATTTCACGAATAAATTATTTTAAATCATAGCGAAGCATTTCTTGATTTTGTTCAAAAAATTTTAATAAATATGGGAGATGTCTAAATTTGCAGTCATTTATATTTTTCTTTAATAAAAGTAAGTATTGTTGGAAAGTTTTTATTGAACTTAACATGTCAATTAAATTTTTATCTCTACCTTGTAACTCTAAATTTAAATTGCTTAATTTCATACAGAAATCTACTAAAAATGATAAGTGTAACAACCATCTTTATCACTCAATTGTGGATAAATGTCTACTTTTTCATCAAGAAAAATTTTTATATTGTTAATTAATACAAGAAATCTTTCTAAAAATTGACTTCTGCTGAGCCAGCAAACATTATTGTACAACAGAAGTTCCCTATCATTATCTGCCTGTAATTTAAATAACTGATGTTGCAGGGGTTTTCCTTGAACAGAATTTACATTTTTAAATGTAATATCCAAAACTTCTTTTGTGTTTAATCTTTTACTACACAGTACTTATAATAAATTTATTTGCTTACACTTGGATAAAGGATTAAACTAAATTTATTATACTATAACCAAGTGAAAAATAAACTTCCAACATCTTTCTCTAAATCCAGAGAAATTCAATAATAAGGTGATACACCTGTTGGCAACTCCTATAGCTTCTGCCTTAGTATCTCCACGTTTGGGTCTGCTTCCCACTGATGAGACCTCAATAAAGATTGAAACTGGTCTGGGTAGTGGCCCTTCCCTTAATGCATAGCAGTATACATGTCTGCAAGGAGATGTGCTCTGCATCATGGGAGATACTGAGACAAGAAGTGATGAGAGCTTGGTCCACCTTTGCTCGGAGTTGCCTGGCATTGCACTACCTTACCTCAGTCCTGAAGATATTTTCAGGCGCAAACTTTGTTTGCTCACACTTGGATAAAGGATTAAACTAAATTTATTATACTCTAACCAAGTGAAAAATAAACTTCCTGCACAGTACTTGTTGGTGAATAATACAGTGGTACATTAAAAAATCTGGATATTTGTCATCGTTTTTACATAATGAAACGAAGCCTGATTTATTACCTATCATTGCAGGAGCACCATCAGTAGTAATAGACACAAGTTTAAAAAGCGGAAGTTTGTGATGTTTCACAAATTCATCAAATGCCGAAAAAATGTCTTCTCCCCTAGTCCTTCCCAATAATGGTATAATTTTCAAAAGTTCTTTACTTGAATAATCTTGAAATAACATTAACTGAGCAATATCAGTGAAGTCGTTTGATTCATCAAATTGTAATGAAAATGCAACACACTGGTGAATGTCTGACATTAACCTGGCCTGGAAACTTTTCTCCGGCAATTGGAACTCTTCCTTTCGGCAATTTGAAACCTTGTCTGCAGCCTAGAAGTAGTCTCTCTCTCTAGTGACGTCTTGAACCGAGAAGCTCCTTTCTGGAAGCGGGAAACTATTCTCTCAAGCAACGTGGATCCGGGCAGTCTCTCTGATGGCAACTCTGGACTGGGTGGCCTCCTCTCTGACAGCAATTCTGGAACCGGGACCCCTTCTGCTTGCTTCAGTCTCTTTTTATCAGGTCTCCTCTGAGACTTCGCATGAAGTTTGGCAACCCCCAAAGAATCAGTATGAGTCTTTCATCTTAAGTTTCAAGTTCGGCGTGCTTTATGACTGACTTCGGAGATGTTTACACTTAGGGCCTGCAAGCCTTTCTCATACATAAGTTTCAATAACAATTTTTCTAATGCTGCCATGTACAGCTTCGGCGACAAAAACATTGCCTTTGTTTTTAACACTCTAACATATTCTTATTAAAGCAGTATATAAAGTTAGCTTCAAAAGAGTTATTTACATAAACATCTAATACAAACTATACTGAGACAAAAAAGTTTATTTTTTAACAATATTCACATGGGACTTAACCTGAGTAAAAAATCGATATAATATGCTTTGGAATATTTAATATTTAAGCTACAATCGAGTTTTTACATTTTGCTTATAATCATATTCACTCGGCTCGCTGTTTGACTTCGAATGATCCAAATTAATCCATTTACCCGGACTTATAAGAAAATTACTGAATTGACAATTTTAAAGGAAAATAAATAAACAATAGCAATACTTAAAGCGAATTAAAAATAATACAAAATAATGATAAATAAAATATTGTGTTTTCAGTTTCAATTAATTTGTAAGGAGGAATACACAATCGACCAAAAATCGCTCTGCGATCGACGGGTTGAACACCCCTGTTATATATCATCATATATATAGTAAAAAAAGATTAAAATGAAGCAGAAAACATTTACAAGTCACAATATTGCATTATCACACCAAAATTTATCTCTGCAAATTTGATTGTTCAGTCAGACCAATTCCAATCAAATTATCAGTAGAAAGACACCCAAGAGTTTTTTTTTTTTTTCTATTAAGTTAGCAAACTGGTGCACAGCTATTTTGAGATGGTCCTCTCTTGACACAGATATACATCCTTCTTTATGGAGATGGGCCAGATTCCGCTGCATACATCACTCGCATACACAATGCAACATAACTATAAAGTAATGGAACAAATACTTGTGCATGAATCCTGCCCCCATAAGTCCCTATAAATGAAGATGATGAACAAAAGCATTTATGAATGCACATATACATAACAGAAAATTAAACAATGATTAGGCAACAGTCAATTAATGCTTAAGTCCAAATAGTAATTTATATAAATAAAAAGAAAATTAATTATGACCAGATAAGGAGCCCTATTTTCCATAAAAGAGAAATGTAACTGATCAGATCTATTAAGATTAGAGCAATATAATACTACCTCCAACTTTCTTAGTATTGTCTTTTCATAAGAAACCTGCTCATATGAGACAGTTTTCTTCCAAAGGACTGTGTTTAGAAGAGATAACATATTCTGCAACTGCCTGGGTTTGTGATACTATATGATTTTTATGTTCTCTATGATGAATAGCAGTAGATCTTCTAAACCAAAGCATGAAAAATTGCAGGAGAATGGAATTTGGTAAACAGGGGAAGCATATCCTTTCCTTATTAAAGAAATGAGGAAACATGCAGAAAAGGTTGAAAAGCTACTTAAACATTAAGCAGCCAAACCATACCTAGGAAGGCTATCAGAGAACAGGTGCTGTTCCCTATTTGGACTTCAGCATTAATCTATTGTTGTCCAATTCTGTGTATTACTGATAATACATTGAGTTTTTTTGAATGTGTCGCATAAACTTTTGCTGCAATCATTTCATACAGAGGATACCAATCAAATGCTGGAGAAAATTTTATTGTTATAAATTTTTCATGCAAGTTATGCATATGATTAATTTTGTGCCTTTATCCTATGCTTCTATTCTTAAAGGCTGTAGACTTTAAGAATAGGAGCATTCACCCACATACATTAACATAATGGGTAGGCAAAGGGTGTTAATTAACTCGGGAACCATGTTCTAGAGATCAAACACGGTATTTTTATTTATTTATTTTTTTATACCTTCCATTTACAGATCTCATGCCAAGCAATGAAAATCTGTTTCCACAAATATCCATTCCACCATGGAATTCAAACCTATATCCTATTAGTAAAAGGCATGCTATACTCAGCCAACAACTATATTCCATCAGTCAGGCAAGGTAAGCTATAATGCTCTACATATTGAGTCTTTTTTGTGATGCAAAGTGTTGCAATATCAAAGTTTTATTTATTTTTATTATGTATGCAGTATAAAAAAAGGACAATTTCCATAGTTTCAGAATTCCATATTAAAATACAGTTTACAATATCTTGATCTTTATATGCAGAAATTTTCATTTGAAAATGAAAACTTCAACATCACTGTATAAATCCTGCATGTCTTCACATTCATTAACATCAGAAAGGAATGATATGATGGTTCAAGTATTTTTATTCCACTGCAGCATAAATAACAAATGTCAAAATGCAGAATGCATAATTTCTAGTCAGTCTACTCTCAATATAGCAATTACAGGAATCTATTTTTTTATATATTTCTGTGGTTGCTATGAGTTTGCTATAGTGAATTTTTTTAGTATTTTAGGAGACCTTAATTGGAATTTTTCTGTTTTTTTATATATTCCTGTGGTTGCTATGAGTTTGCTATAGTGAATTTCTTTAGTATTTAAGGAGACCTTAAGTGGAATTTTTCGGGTCAGTCAATTCTCACTACAGTTATGAAACACTCACTCAGTATAACAAACTACTGAAAAGTAATAATAGGTACAGTGCTATTGTAAAAGAAATTTGCCATAGTAAAAATTATAAACATTAGTGAGACTTGGCTAACAGTGGATGACATAATTAGAGGGACAGAATGTGATAGATTTAGTATTTTCAGGAAGGATAGAGTAGACAGGACAGGAGAGTGGGATACTGCTGATGATAGCAGTTGAATTGCAGCTAACAAGATTAGGAATCAGTCAGGCAAATGGTAGTTCTTTTGAGTCCATCTAGTGTGAGATAGAGGCTAATAAGATAAACTATAAAATTGCTTGTTAGCTATAAGGCTAGGGATGATGTGGAAGACATGCATCACTAGCAATGAGTGCAAGTTGAGTAATTATTACAGGAGACTTTGGAGACACAGATTGGAAAGATCACATTGCAGGATGGAAATGGAATTTATACACTGAGAGATAATTACTTGAAGCAAAATGTGATGGAAAGGACTCAGGGTATATGAGCATGTTGGATCTTGTTATAGGGTCCATGACTTGTCCATAACTAAGGTGGCTACACTGCTTCCAAAGGAGAAAGTAATCATGTGGTCTTGACTTGGGAAGTTGCAAAAATGTGGAAATTGCAGTTAAGAAGGGATATTATGTGGAACTATAAGGCAGGTGATTATGATGCACTTAGGAAGCACCATAGCATAAAGATCTGCAAGGGAAGGATGTTCACGGTGTGTGGATGATGGTCAAAATATATCTGGAAGAAGTAATATTACACTGTATATTCAAGGTCAGGGGGGGTTAAATCAGGAGGAATAACTATAAGGCAGGTGATTATGCTACAAAAAAAGAAAATATTATGGAGGGTACATAAGGAGAAAGATTACCAGCTAACTCATGAACAGTACAAGGATCAGGAAAATAAGGTAACCAAGCATGGTAAGGAAGGCTAAATCAGATTGAGAAGAAATTAGCTAAAGATGCGACAGGAAATCTCAAAGAGTTTTTTGTCACATGGCAAAGGAAGAATAACTTTAATGAGTACAGATGGTAGAGAAGTAACACAGACAGATGAAATTGTTGAGCTACCGAGTGACCATTTTGCAAGGGTATCCAAGTGAAGATGGTATGGCAAAGATGACAGAGACTGACATGAAAATGAATTAGCTTGCATTTAGAGAATATGCAGGGGAACTGGTGATGCCTTTGATTAGGCTGTTTAAATATCAGCTCTAGCAAAGTTCAAAGAGAGCAGAAGGATGGCAAAATAATTCCTCTGCATAAAGGAAGTTCTGTCTGTGGTACAAATAGACCAATTAGTTTTTCAAGCGTCGTGATAAAAGTAGGGTCATTTGAACTTTTCTACTTCTAGAAAAGTTGGTCAAAAAGAGAATTCAGGAATGGGTGGATAAGAATATGATACTCTATGAGGGGTAGAATGGTTTTGTGAAAGGTAGGTCATGACTTAATAATCTATTAACTTTTCATAATAGGGTGGCAGCTGAACTGGATAAAGGAAATGGCTATACAATGATATAGCTGGATTTTGCAAAGGCATCTGACAGGATACCACACTGAACAAACTGTAATATCAATTTCACATCAAATGATAAATAATACAAACTGTAACATACGGGATGCATATGAAACTGGTAATATAGATAAATACCAAAAAGTAGTATATGGAGGAGCAGAATCCAGGAGAAGGTAGGTGGCTAGTGGTGTGTCACAGTGCTCTGTGCTTGGACCATTGCTGTTCAATTTGTACATAAATAACATAGAAAATAATTTGAAGGGAGATGTTCAGTTTGCTGATGATGCAAAGTTGGGTAGAGTATTAGATAATCATGGTGATGTACACCCTCTGTCCAAAAAGAAACTGAACTTTACAAAAACAGAAGAAACTATTGGCGCCACCTGTTGTATCTTTTTGTTGTCGAAAGCGGCAACCTTCATTAGTGTTGTGTCAACTGTTTATGACATTTGTTTCATTAGAAGCTGAGTTATAGTGCCAAGAGTGACAGTGTGTTTTGACGAACGGTCGGAAAATGAGTTTCAACCAGACAGCTGCGATCGACTTTTGTGTTAAACTTAGTAAAAGTTTTAACGAAATGCATCAAATGCTTCAAAATCATACGGTGATGAATGCTTATCCCATACTCAAGTTTATGCGATTTCAAAGCGGTCGTGAAACGCTTAAGGATGATGAAAATCCGGGCTGTCCAAAACTGGACTGAGTGAAATTAACATCCAAAAAGTGCATGATTTCATCAAAGAAACCCAAAATCGTCCATGAGATTGATTGAAGATGAATTGGGGATTCCAAAATCAACTGTGCACAACATTTTGACTGAGAGTTTGGGCCTTCGTAAATTAAATTCGCGATTTGTTCCCCACAAGTTCATCGACGACCAAAAAATGTACTGAATTGAACACTGCAAGAACCTCATTAAAACCGCTCGTAAGGACTTCCTTGAAATGATCGTTACTGGTGACGAAACATGGTGTTTTGAGTATGAGCACAAAAAAGCGGCAGAATGCTGAGTGGAGACCATCAGAAGAGAGAGACATCTGAAAAAAAGTTGCTTGGAGATGTTAAAAGTAAAGACAATGCTAATTTGTTTCTACAATTCCAAGGACATTATCCACAAATAATTTGTTCCACCTGGCCAAACGATCAATGGTGAGCTTTATCTCAAAGTTTGAAGTGATTGATAGTGAGAATTCCTTGCGTATGGCATGAATATCATGATGCAGGCAGCTGGTCACTTTTGCATGATAATGCACCATCTCATCATTCAAACATTGTGAGACAGTTTTTGAGCAAAAACCAAGTTTGTGTGTTGAATCACTCGCCGTATTCACCTGATTTAGCACCCTGTGACTTCTTTCTCTTCCCCTGACTTTATTTGCCAATGAAAGGAAAGTGATATGCCACCATTGAAAGCGTTCAAGTAATCACGACCCTCAACAGTATTCCAAAATCGATATAAAAAAACTAATTTAATGAATTAAATGACTGTGCCAAATTCTGTATCGAAGCTGAGGGAGAGTATATTCATTGACATAAATGATTTGAATAATTATAATTGGTCTGTGTTTTACTTTCTATCAAAAGTTCAGTTTCTTTTTGGACAGAGGGTGTAGAGAGCTTTCACGATGATTTGAATAGGCTAACAGGATGGGCAAAACATTACTACTTAAAATTATAATAACAAAATTAACTCACATAAAATATTATTTATTATTGGAATTTTTTCCTGAGTATCACAGGCATCTTCAGTACCCGTAAAAAGGCTAATTAAACAATAACTGGCAATTGCAAAAAAAGGCACCAGCAAAGTAGCTGATGTAAGATAACTAAAAAAGGTCATTAAGTTTCCTAACTTATTTAAAAATAAATAAATAAATAACATATCTAACTATCTATATATACACACACAATTAAAAAGTTAAGAAAGATTAGCTGATTTAAAAAGTCTATCCCCTTTGTGGGAGATTAATATCTGAACCTTTGTGGGAGATTACTATCTCCCACAAAGGGGATAGACATAGATCATTGGATCTATTTAAGTTAGGAGAGTGAAGTAAAGTTTCACGTTTCTTTATAAAGCCATTCCATGAGGAACCGACTTTTGTGAAGGACTCGTCTTTCCAATGAACTCTATGTCTAGTGTTGATGGCATGCTCTGCAATTCCAGACTCTTCAGCTTCAAGGTAATGAATATGCAACTTGTGTTCTATCTGAATAAAAGCAGATCTTCCTGTTTGTCCAAAATAAGATACCCCATAAGAGCAAAGAATATGGTAGATACCTGGATGACTGAGATGTGGAAGCTTGTCCTTTGGAGAAGTGAGAAAGGTGGCGATTTTTCTGATGGGTCGAAAGGCAACAAAAATATTCAGTGGTTTTAAAACTTTTGCTATGCGTTCCCTAATGCCTTGCACATAGGGGACAGGAATATGCGTTATTTCTTCTGTATTTGAAGAGGAAGATATATCAAAACTACTTAAAGCTCTTTTGATGAAAGAATTCTTATATCCATTAGATAGAAAAGAGGAAATAATAAATTGCAATTCTTTCTGTAATAATTCCTCTGAAGAACACAAGGAGTAGGCCCAATGAACCAGTGTTTTAATAGTTCCTGCTTTTTGACTGGGATGGTGATGAAATTCAGCATGGATATAATGGCCTGTATGAGTCTCCTTTCTAGACTGAGAAATGTAGGTTACCATCTGGTTGGCAAAGAATTAAAAGATCTAAAAAGGCTAACTGCTTATTTACTTCTACTTCTAGGGTGAACTGGATCCTTGAATGAAGTTCATTTAATTTGGAGAGAAATTGTTGTAATTCACCAGAAGAGCCAGTCCAGATAGCAAATATGTCATCTACATATCTGAACCAATGAGTAGGTTTGGGTGAAATGTTGTTCAAAGTGATCCATAAAGAAGTTGGCAATAGCAGGAGAAATAGGATTGCCCATTGCTGTTCCTTCGATTTGTTGATATAACTTATTTTTAAAGGAAAAATAACCAGAATGCATTACAAAATCAAATATTTTAACAATGTCTGAAGGAAATTCTTATTACAGTAATTCAATGGTGTCAGATAAAGGAACATTAGTAAATAATGAAACAACATCTAAACTAGCCTGCGATACTCAGGTGAAAATTCTACTAATAAATAATATTTTACGTGAGTTAATTCTGTAATTATAATTTTAAGCAATATGTCTACTCACGATATTTCCTTACTGAAACATATATCAGGGCAAAACATAATGGATGTCAATTTAATATGCAAAAGTATAAAGTTATGTATTTTAGGATTCAAAAGATTACAAGCTGTGTGCCACATTGAGAAGTGTACTCCAGAAAATTGATGAAGTCAGGGATTTGGGGGTAGTAAAAGTTGAAGTTTCAAGAACATATTGCTAAAGCAGTCAGGGTAGCTCGCAGGATTACTTGGTTATTGAAAAACACATTAACAAGCAGAGACAAGGGAGTTATCATTCCTTTTTATAAAGCCTTGATATGACTACATCTGGACACCTGGGTTTCTTGGGAATGAGGAAGTGACAGACAGGATCCAGAGGCGAGTGGTCTGTGAAATTATTATCATCATCAACAGACCTCCATGAAGTCAAGAGACTCATCGTGGGAAGTCCCACTCTCACATGCACAGCTCGTTGTACCTCGACTTAAATGCATTCACTGTCCCTGCACTCACCACACTCTCGGGTAATGCATTTCAATCACCCACCACTCTCTCCATGCAAAAACTATTCCTCACGCCCTTGCTCACACCCAACTTATAATTTCCAGGGATGGCCTCTTGTTCTTCCTCTGTCTCCAGACATTCTATGAACAATCTCATCCACGTTAATCTGGTAATTACCCCTTAGCAAATTATACACCTCAATCAGGTCTTCTCTCTTCCTTCTATCTACTAGGCTCTATAGCTCTATAATATGCATTCTCTCAATTTGTCCTCTCATATTCTACGCTCCAGAGACCAGAAACCAACTTAGTCAACCATCTCTGGACCCTCTCCAAGATCTCATCATCCTTTTGAAAACCTGGCAACCAAATGTGTCCATATGCAGCCTGATCAGTCTTGTATAATGGAATTAAAACATTCTTACTTCTACACATCAGTATTCTCTGTATCATTCCCATAATCCACTGTGTTATTCTCACAATTTTAGCAAAGTCCATAAAATTTAGTGTCCCTATCACCATAACCCCCAAATGCTTCATCTATTCACAGGATAGATGAAGGGTTTGTGGATTGCAAAAGTTGGTAGATAAAAAAGAAAAAGAAAAAAGGGGGGATTGATATGATAGAAACATTGATGTTACTTAAAGGATGTTATAGGATTGATACAGGGGAAATATTACAACACATGGAGAGAGAGAGAGCGGAACAAAAGGTCATCCCTGGTCAGCAATACATGAGGACTGCATTGCTTGGAGTGGTGAATGAATGGAATGAGTTGCCTGAGTCAGTTGTAACTGACTTTTCTGTTAATGGTTTCAAGGAGAGGTACAATAGATATTGTGTTGATAGTTTGGGTCTCCCACAATGAGTCTCAGGATTCCATGGCAGTGCCCATGCAATAGTGATAATAATCCCTACAAATTTGTATTGTGAGAGTTGAGCATGTATAACAAGTATGCAAGTGTCGAATGTGTGTATAGGGGAAGAGGAACAGTGACTTACTGCATTTGAAAGAGCAGAAATTGACATATTAAATTTCATAATTTAATATGTCAATTTAACACAGAATTAAAACATTTTAGAAACAATCTATATTATTAAAAAAACACTTACTGGAAAATTGTGGGGAATTCTGTTGTAAGGAAACGTGCTTGCAAGCCTATAGTAAAAAAATCAACTAAATGACACTTCAATAATATACAAAAGCAAAATACTAATATAAAAAGGAAGCTTGAAGAGAAATTACAGATTTAACACAGTACCAAATAAATAGTTTGAATTTTTATTTAAAATAAATAAAATAAAATTATTTAAATACACAGCTTGGAAAGAAGTCAACGGATATACCATCATGTGAGAAATAGACAGACATGGCACCTACCTTAATTGCAATGACCCCAGTAATGCTACTTTCCACAAACATATGATAATGATCAATGGGAAGTTTGGACTATTATACCTGTAGGCATGTAATGAGGTCCTGGATTGTTTGCAGGATGGACATCCCTTAATCTCATTAAATGCTCCAGTTCATCCGAGATGTTCAACAGGGTTTAAATCAGAGCTCTGTGGAGACCAGTCAAGTGTGGTGATGTACATATCTACAAACCACATAGTTACAGCAGCAGCCTTAACATTGTGCATGCTGAAAGAGGCAATGGTCAGTTTTCCATAGAAATGTCACAAACTCAGGAGCATTGCAGTGTCCGGAATGTTCAGAGTTCAATGTTCATGGCATCATAAACAGAGGCCAAACCAGGAAAAACAGAACCATACCATCACATCACCACCTCCATATTTCATAGTTGCAGTTATGCACTTGTAAGAGATATTCACTGAGAATCTGCCACACCTATCCATCTTCTCAGTATAGGGCGTAGTGTAATTTGTTGCTCCATAACACAGTTTTCCAAGCTTCCATGTCCTACTGTACATGTACCATTGAAGATGTTGTATTTTGGTTCAGATAACTTGGGACTTGCATACTGCAGTCCTCCCATGTTGTGAGTACTGGTTCTGAATGTTCTTGTGCAGATTCATGTATCAGTCGATTCCCATAACTCTGCATTTAATATGTCAGCTTCCTTCGTAGCACCCTACTATCAGGTTTGGTGAGTAGTAGTCGACCACTGTGGGTGGCATTTACAGTTGATTCCCTGTGCTTTCATTTCAGTATAGTATCACTTATTGTTGACCTGAGATGGCCCATGTCAACAATTTGCTGTACATATAGGGCCACAATGTTGCATCCTGTCACAATGCTGCTTTCAAACTCCGTCAACCTTCTTGCAGCTATTTCACCTGGACACAGTTGCATTGACTTGGGAGAATCATATTCCTGCAATTTACATCAGCTACAAACACGTGACTTGTTAGATGCCATGATGCACCTTGCCCATGGGAGTGTCCACTGACTTCTTTCGAAGTAGGGTATATTTCAGAGGGGTTTCTAATAACTGTCCCAGAAGCTTGTTTCTCTATAGTTTAAATGCCCAAATATCAAGAAGTCCACAAATTTGTTTGTGGACTTCAATGTTTAGAACTCAAAATTACTTTTCTTCTCCAATTACAGATCACGCTACAAGAGATGCTAGGTTGGACTGTTTTGATTTACTCTGAAAGCAATTAAGGCTGTGAAGCCAGCGTATTACTTCGTGTTAATTGTTTTTCATTTTACAAAGCAGCTAGACAATGCACACATTTCTGGGAGGAAAAGCCTGCCACCTCCACATGAGTTGCTATAGAATAGATATTGAGATATTTGTTGTCAGCAATGACCTAATACAAACTGTCCTTCTGGCTACCAGAACAAATAATCATCTTAAAGTCTCAATATTTTGTATTTCTTCTTAAAAAAACATAGTTTCTTCCAAATATGCTGTGGATATATTTGCCCTTCAGTTGAATCTGGAGTTTAATACTGTCCATGATGCAAAAAAGTTTTTTTTTATCCAATTATTTCTTTGCATAAGTCACAGGCTATGGAAGCCTTCTAGTTATGCAGCTCTGATTCTTAACAACCTTTGATGTTAAGTCAAAACACATCAGTCTTTGTCTTGTTAGAAAGTACATTATACTTGATGCAAAATTATATTCTTGCTTTTAACCTTTATCCAAGTGTGAGCAAACCAAAGTTTGTATGAAAAGTAACTTCCTGACTATGCTACTTTTATATGAAGGCAGATAGCTTCACATCACATTTCTCTGGTATTCCATAAAGCACACTTCTTTTCAGGCATGTATATTGCCATAATGATTCATGGCAATTATATACAAAAGGAACTGCACCTGTGCCTAATAGGATGCTAGAGCAGTGCGATATGAAGTCATCTTAAAATAAACATTTTTCTATTTATGAACTAAATTATGTTAGACTTGGGAAACTGCTAACAGAATAAAATTCTTTTTTTTTTTAAAAAAAAAAAAAAAAAGGTATTTATTTAAACCAGCCTATGTAACTATTTACATTGCTAAAATAATTGAAAGCATACTAGAAAAGCCAAGATGGCATCAGAATATTATAGCATTTTCTTATAAAACAAAGTAAAATGACAAAATTTGAAGGAAACTGAGATGAACAAACAGGAAGAAATGGATAGGATGCAGAATACCTCTGCCAAACTACTTCACAGCAACAGATTTGAGTGGTATTTTATAACTTATTTATATAAAATACTTATACTTGAATATTATTTTCTATCATCAAATTACTGATATGTTACTTGTTGGATCCTGCTTCTTGTCAATCCTTACTTTGGATCTGACATGATTACTATTACGATGTTCTTAACTAATTGATACGTTGTAAATTGATTTCTAATTCAAATATAAAGAAAATTTATATTTAAAGACTGCACCACTTTATATCTGAATTAGTTCAAGAATTGAAGATAAACCAACTCTCAACTACCTTTCCTTTATATGTTGTTATTATAAATACTGGCCGAGTACATTTAACTTATTTATCACTCCCACTTTGGTTCGGATATTTTATGAATGGTGCAGTAAAAGAGATTCAGGCAAAATACAACTTTAGATAAACAAAAACAAACATTTAATTTAGAATCACAAGTTTTACACTTAAATTCAAATCAATAATTAAGATATCACAAACAATTTAAGCTTCTCTGATAAGTATAATCATGCAACTCATACAATGGTAAATCTGTTATCTCTATAATACAGTTTTCTCACAGTTCCTTAAGTTCCAAATACAATAAAATCACAGTAACACCACTTTACAAACACTTTTAACTTAAGTATAAAGAGCTAATAAACTTCATTTCGGCAATGAAAACATTACTTAAATTAAGGGGATATTAAATCCCACATAGTTTTAAAACCGAATAAGAAACTCAAAGATTGGAATCAGAGAGTTTCTTGCCGAATATAGTAAACTTAAAGTATCGGTGACACTAGCGTTAGCAAATGCAAGTGATCCTAGTACGTAGTACAATACCGGACGACTCGTTGCAAAGGTGGGGGAAGTTCAGATCGCTATTCTTAGGTATTTTCCATGATGTAAAAACACATTTCCTAGGAAATGTATGCTGTTATTACATTATGGAGGGAGGTCACTACCCAGACCGGTTTCAGCCTTTTTTGAGGCTTCATCAGTGAGTAGCTAGACCTAATACTGAAGTGTATAGCGAAAAGAACTTATATACTCTGTGAACGAGTTATTAGAAATTACGCTATAATGTTAGAAAATGGTCATCATCTCAATCATCATGTCACTATACACTCTCTTGTTCTTGCCCTTTTCTTCACTTGCTTTAGCAATTTTTGCAGTAATTTTTTATTAGAACCTGGTAACTTTTGAAGTATTTATAGCCAATTGAACCTCTGCAAATATACTCTGCGAACTTGTTCGCAGAGTATATAAGTTCTTTTCGCTATACATTTCGGTATTAGGTCTAGCTACTCACTGATGAAGCCTCAAAAAAGGCTGAAACCGGTCTGGGTAGTGACCTCCCTCCATAATGTAATAACAGCATACATTTCCTAGGAAATGTGTTTTTACATCATGGAAAATACCTAAGAATAGCGATCTGAACTTCCCCCACCTTTGCAACGAGTCGCCCGGTATTGTACCACGTACTAGGATCACTTGCATTTGCTAACGCTAGTGTCGCCGATACTTTATAGTTTACTATATTCGGCAAGAAACTCTCTGATTCCAATCTTTGAGTTTCTTATTCGGTTTTAAAACTATGTGGGATTTAATATCCCCTTAATTTAAGTAATAAACACTTTTAATCTTACACTTTAGCTAATTTCTTCAATAGTTATTGTTAGTATAAGGAAATTCTAGGATGAAACTCACACACTTCTCTGTATAGGAATATTAATGGTTGGAATAATCTTACCGATAATCTTCTATCTTCATCTACTTATACATACACACTTTTTACAACAGTAAACACTTTAAACAGTAAACGGCACTCATTAAATAAATTCTTCTAAGCAATAACTGAATTAATCATCGGTCACAATACACATAAACGTTGTTGCATAAAGTACAACTGATCACTCATGAAATAAGGCAATACACGATAATTCCTTAACTTGAGGTTTTATATGCACAACTGCTCATTCTTCCTGCATTCATTTAATTCTTTAGGCAATATATTTCTAAGCACAGTTAACGGTAAATTTCAACTTTACAGCCTCTACTATTCGCTAATAACTCTGTGCTTTGCTTCAAGGTCGGCCCTGAAATTGAATCTCAACTCAAATATCGCTAATCTATTTAGTAGTCACTCAGCTGTCTTTCGTAGCTATAATTGTTATTCTACAATTTATTAGCTAACTGCCTCTCGACTAGTAGACTTTATTAGCTGCTTGAGTGACTTGCCAACTCGCTATTATCGCACTGTGATTTCCGAATGATCCTATTCCAACCTAATGCCAATCCTCTCTCTTATAAATCTCTAATAAATAATTTCAGCGTTCTTCCCTTTTTATATCCATTCTTCTCGCCTAAATTCTTCTCGTGATTTCTTTCTAAAACTCTTTTCAATAAACCTCACGTGGTGTTCCAAAACGTGCTTGCTCACTTACATAACGTTAAACTTTACAAACAGGAATAAATAGAGAATATTTACATTTCAAATAATGCGCAGTTAAATTATCAAATACAAGTTCTTATAATATTAACATAGTAATAATTAAAATAGCTTAATAATATTTAATACAGTCTTATCACTATTAATACATATATCTTTGATTAAATAATTAGATATTAGACAAAATTAAAGTAGTTATATGAATATTAAATTATAAAATAAGTTATTTACATTAAATAATTACAAGTTTAGCTTATGTGATGGAAGATCATGTTGGATTCTGAACCAAATAATAATTACTCTAATCTCTATATAATCAGAATCCAACATACTTAACTAAATGCATAGGATACTACAATAGATCCTTTCCAGTTCTGTTTAACTGAGCATTATATTTCTAATATCTTCATATTTTAGTATGATGTTACTTGATACCAAGATTTTCCACAGCTCAGTCTGTTTCAATGATGTATTCTGATTTGAAAGATGTGGATTCAAATCCTACCTAGGACAAAAAGAACCCTTATCAAGGCTTTAACTGCATGCAGGCACTATTAAAAGCAAATGAGGCAGAAGAGAGAAAACTATTGTTGTCCCTAGAGTCCTAAAAGGTGCCTCCCTAGCAGGCTATATTGGGTTGTCTTAGCTGTTGAGTTGAAGTTCTCAAGATGCAAGCGTCCGAAATTTGTTGAGGTTTGGAAAGTTTTTTTAGAGCTGAGGCCGATTCCATGAGCAATCTTTCATATTTAAATTTGTTGTGGTGTATTAACGTGGCTTTCTTCTAACGCATTTTGTGGTGGGTATCCATAACTGTCCTACTTTGGCCAAACAGGCAGGACAGCAAATGTCAGGATTTTGGAACACAAAGACTACATCCGGTTTCACCAGTACAGCCACTCTGGGCTTGTAGACCATGCTCCGGTTACCTGCCACAAAATACGTTGGAAGAAAGCCACATTAAACACCACAGCAAATTTAAATATGAAGGATTGTTCATAGCCTCAGCTGTAAAAAACTTTACAAACCTCAACAAATTTGGATGCATGAGAACTGCTTCAAATTTGGGAAGCTTGCATCTTGAGAACTTCAGTCCAACAGTCAAGCCAACCCAATACAGCCTGTTAGGAGGCACCTTTAGTACTCTATGAACAACAGTAGTTTTCGCTCTTCTGCCTCATTTGCTTTTTGTGGTGCCTGCATGCACGTGTCATAGTTGTATGTTCCCATGAAGATAGCAATGTGACATTGCCGAAATATACGAGATATTTATTAAAGTTTCTTTTAATTAATATTCCAGTATACGTTGTAAATTTCTTAGATAATTTAATAGTCATGTGTTACCAATGTACAAGTATTAGAGCATTAAGAATCTAAGTTACTTAGCTGTGACAGCCTATTCAGCCTAACATGCAAGGAAAAAATGGGAATGCTGTCTTGATGTTATCTGTTCTTTCTAATTTTTCTCAAAAACTTTCATATCTCCTGTTTAGTCTTTAAGCACTCGTATTATTTCTAACCTAACTCTCAGATCCATGATACTAAAATTAGTTGTGACACCATCTTGTATACAGTAGGCTTAGTGTTTTGGTTAATTTCTCATTTATTCCACAAGAATTTATTAAACTAGCTCCTTATGATGCCAGTTTTGCTAACTGTACTATCAATCTTCATATTTAATTTGCCATCTTTACTAAAAATTGTGCTAAATAAAGTAATTTTACTTGTCACATAAGTTCACCATTGAGAATGCAGTTTATGCTTTCCACATTTACAATCTCATAGTTTGTCTTTTTATTGCTGATTTAAAACTAAATCCATTACAGTAGTTATTTAATCTACTCAAAAAATCCTGAAGGATTTGCATTGAATTTATTTAGATATAAACATAACTTGCAGAAAAGTGAAAAGCTAAGTTGAATATCTCCAATTCTGATGATGTTTGTTGCCACTTCGCTTCATAATGTGATCCACATAGATGAATAACAGTGAAGTGTGTGCACTGCCCTATGCCAAAGTCTACATCAAACAGTCTTCCTATATCTTCAATTCTAATTGTTGCCTTACAACTTAAACACAGACTGTGTATTGCTCTGTATAATGTTTCTGGAAAGCTTTTCTCTTGGAACCTTGTAATATGTCATTTCTACATCTACCTGAATGCAGATCAGATTTTTGTGATATTCCCATGAATTCTCAAATGTCTGAAAGTGAAAAATCTGATCCTGACAATCTATTTGGCCCGAACCTAGCTTGTTTTCCCAAATTTCTCTTCCACAGTTTTTTTTAGCTCTTAAGTATGCTTGTATATATCTTACTTGGAAACATTCAACAAGGAAATTTCTCTGCGATTCTCACTATTTTCTTTCAGTTTTTATAGATCTATAAGAGCTCTGTTCCAATTATCCAGAATTCAATTCTCTAACCAGACCCGAATTGCATATTTCGGCATTTTTGGTCAAATATCATTTAGAGCAGTGATTTTCCGCATTTCAGGTGTCAGATTTTTTTTTTCTTTTTTCTGCCTCAAGTACATGTATCTTTGAATGTATTCCTTTTGCATATTTTTCTGCAATGTTTTATTAGTGCTTGTTTTATTTAGCAATCTTTCAAAGTAATTACTACAGATATCCAGAATATCTATATTCAGATTTTGATATTACCTTTATTATCTTATTTCTTTTTATAAATACTCTTTCCTCCATTTTATAGTTCTTTCAAAAGCCAGCATACAAAACATTTTTTCACTTTTGTTTAGCTGCTTTTACACATAATTTTCTCACATTTTTTCCTGTATTCTCTACGAGCATAAACTGACTTACTTGCAAGGAAGTTTTGATACACTTTCTTCTTTTCGATGACTGCCTCTAACTTATTGAATTCAGCATGCAGTTCATATTTTTCTATCCTTAAAAACCTCATCTCCCTAGAAGAATCAATGCTTTCTTCAGTTTTCTCCTGAGGTTCCAAGATTTGGATCTTGCTTTTAAATTCTCATTTATCTCCAAATTATACATTGCAGTATGTACACTATCTACCAATAATTGTCCAAACACTAGCAATTTACAACTGATACCAGCAGGCAAACTCTAATATTGGGTATGTCCATCTTTGGCTTTGATCACCTCCTGTATACCCTTTGAGTGAGGCTTTTCACCAATATGCAACAGATCAGGTAGAATTTGTTTCCATTCCTCCATCAAAGCAGCACTGAGTTCAGCGACAGATTGAGGACTTGCTACTTGGACTTCAATCGCCACTCCAATTCGTCCCACAGGTGTTTGATGGGGTTGAGGTCAAGACTCTGCGCAAGCTAGGGCAGTCATTTAACATCCATCTCTTCATACCATTTCATAACAGCTGCAGCTTTGTTACATGGGGCATTGAAGTCTTGATAGTGACACAGGTCTGTTCCATAAAAACTCCAGTGTAGGCATCATCTGATTATCCAGAATAACAAAGTACTGAGCTGCTTTCATGAAACCACAGACAATGACCAGTGGTCCCACTCCAAACCAGCTGAATGCACCCCATACCATTCCTCCTCCACCACCAAACTTTATATTGTGGGTACAACACAATGTGGTAACAAGCATTCACCAGGCTGACTCCACATCCACACCCTGCCATCAGACTGGAAACAGGTGAACCTTGTCACTCCAGAGTAGTTTTCCACTGGTCATTTGTCTAGTTCACACTCTTTGCACCAGGCCAGATGAGCCTCCTTGTTCATTGCTGGAATGTTCAACTTGTGTGCCGCTGCTCTTCAGGATAAATCCAGTAAATGGAGTTCTTTTCATAGTATTAGTGCTCACCATGGTGTTACTGGCACTCATCATGGATAGTCTGTGCCAATTGTAGCTGGTCTTTGCGTGCCACCAATTTTAACACCCTCCTGTCCCTGTCAGTCATTTTCAGCTGTCACCCTAGGTGTTTTCCTATACTAGTGATGCAGAATGTCTCCAATTGTTGATCACATCACCAACCATTGATTTTGGATGCTCCAGTTGAGCAGCAATGGCATGTATGGACATACTACCAATGTGACGACCTACGATAACACCCGCTCAAAGTCACTGAGTTCACGTTGCATTGTCATACCAACTGTATTCAATTGCTCTGATGAAATACTGCTTCCTACTATCTGTAGATTGGTTTTTATGTTATTAACAAACCTGGAATGTTCCCTAACTTCAAATAACAGGGATGTCCAGACAATTATTGGTATATAGTGTATATGAGGCTA
Source organism: Typopeltis vanoorti (assembly GCF_054136105.1). NCBI lineage: Eukaryota > Metazoa > Arthropoda > Arachnida > Uropygi > Thelyphonidae > Typopeltis > Typopeltis vanoorti. The sequence continues at coordinate 17,642,499 of NC_143558.1, forward strand.
TACTTCATCTATAAAAGCTGTTACTGATTTTTTAAAAAAATCAGAGTTTACTTTTAAACACAACGTTCATTTTTATTCTGCTCAATACTGAATGCTGATCACTTCCTATTTCCAAACGTTTCATCTATACTGAACAGCATGACGATAGCACTATCAACACAATAAAAGTTAATTTATTTCTTGTATCTTCTTTCCATGTGAATCTGTGCACATCAACATAAATGTTGAAACAATGTTAGTGATGATGATAACTAGTTATTTTGTTGAACAGAAATCCAGTACACACTATTAATAGTTTTCTCCTTTTCCTTACATTTTCCCAAAGCATTTCTATACACTTGGATTCATTTTCTATTTTGCTGTTTAGATCTCCAATAAGGGGTGCTTAAGGGTCAAAGCTGTATAACTGAGAGGAGACCTCCACATAGCCTTTAAAGGAATGCGGAGAACCGACCAGGGCTTCTGACCTAATGTCCAATCCTCACCTTCTCGTGGTGCACCCTGTTGGGTATCTACTTGGATACTGAACGAACGAGGATGGGCTGGCAATTTGGGATTTAGCCGACCAAATTGTATTCTTATTGGTTAAACCAAAATAAAAAATGATGGTACAACATGACAAAATTTCATGCCGGCTGGGGCGTCGCCCGGTTAAACAAGGCCCCCGTTGTTTTCGCCAGGGAACCAGGGCGAACAGCGAAAAGTCAGCTACTGGAACAAATCTGAAAAAAAAAACACCAACTCAACATCACCAGAGTTAAAGATCGGTACTATCAACGTAAGAAGCCTGAATGGCAAAGAAATGGAGCTAGCTGAGGAATTAGATAAGTACCAGATCGACATAATATGTGTGACTGAAATAAAAAAGACCAAAACTGGTGAGATCTTTCTAAGCAATAAATACAAAATGTTATATTCGGGCAATGACAATCAAGGAAAAGAAGGAGTAGCCATAGTATTCAACACAAAATATGAGGCTAATCTTCTTGAATGGCAGTCAGTCTCAAGTAGAGTAATGTGGGCAAATATGAGAATGGGGAACTGGACAATGAGACTTATTTGTGCCTATGGACCCAAGGAAGGTTCTACTAAGGTAGAAGTGGAGGAATTTTTTGATGCTCTAGAAAAAGCAACTGACACAATGAAAAAGGAAAAGTTGGTCCTTGTTGGGGATCTAAATAGCAGGGTAGGAAATGATTGCGAGACATACAAAAATATTTTGGGAAAATTTGGAGAAAAGAGCAAAACTAATCATAATGGCAAATATCTGTTGGATTTCTGCTCAGGACATGGATTGGTTATTACTAATACCATGTTCCAACATAAAAATGTGCACAAATTCACATGGAGAGAAGAGGCTAGGAATAAGAAAAGTCTCATTGACTATGTTATTGTTGATAGTAATGTTTTCTCACTGGCGCAGGACACCAGAGTGTACAGAGGATTTGAAATTGGAAGTGATCACTATTTAGTCTTGAGCAGGATAAAATTGAATTTCATATTGAAAAGAATAACATGTAAGAAAGTTTTAAAGCGAATAAAAGTTGAGCAGCTCTCAGATGTGAACTGTAGACTAAAATACAGAAAGATTATTGAAACGAAACTGAAAGAGTTTGAGAACAGGAATCAAACCTTGGAGATTCAGTGGCAAACTCTGAAGAAAACATTGATTGATTCTGCCAGAGAGGCATGTGGTGAGGTTGTGTGCAAGGATAAAAAAATCAGAACTCCCTGGTTGACACAGGAAGTTAAAGAGGCAGTGAAGGAAAAAAAGAAAGCATATCAAAAGTTCCTGGCAAATAAGTCAGCGTTTACACTTACAGAATATAGAGACAAATGTAAGAAAGCTAAACAGTGTGTAAAACTAGCTAAACAAAAGTCATGGGAGGACTTTGGCAAGAATATAGAAAATAAATATCAAGAAGGTGGCAAAATATTCTGGAGGTTGTTGAAGAAGCTTAGGAATGGAGGAAAGAGTGCTGTAAAAGGAGTTAGAGATGATAAAGGTGACATGAAAACAGGAAAAAAAGATATCCTTGAAGTATGGAGTAATTACTTTGAAAAACTGCTAAATGAAACAAGCAGTGATGACAGCACAGTGATAAAAAACACTGACCAGGCATGCAGTCAGGAATACATATCCATACTTGAAGTAGAAAAAGCCATCAAAGGCTTGAAATGTGGAAAGACAGCAGGAGTAGATGATATTCGACCAGAAATGGTGAAGTATGGTGGTATAAAAGTCTTACAGTGGCTGCACTACATAGTTCAGAAAGCCTGGACAGAGGGACGAATTCCCGATGATTGGAGTAGAGCTCTCATAGTACCCATATATAAAAAGGGAAATAAAACTGAAGGTGAGAATTACAGAGGTATTTCCCTACTGAGTGTTCCTGGCAGGATCTATGCCAGTATACTTGAGAAACGGTTGAGAAGAACTTTGGAAGAAAAGCTTGGTGAAGAACAAGCTGGATTCCGGCCAAATAGAGGCTGTCAGGATCAGATCTTCACTTTACGACAAATAGTCGAGAAAGCATGGGAATATAAAAAAGATCTGTATTTAAGTTTTGTCGATTTGGAAAAGGCATATGACAAGGTGCCAAGAGAGAAGCTATTCAATACGCAGTTATATGGTGTCAATGGGGCATTATATCAAGCAATACTTAGTCTTTATTTGAGTTGTAAGTCAGCAGTTAGAATTGAAGGAAGTACAGGAAGATGGTTTAATGTTAAATCTGGTGTGAGACAAAGATGTACATTGTTATTCATTATCTATATGGATCACATTATCAAGGAAAGTGGTATTAAACCTGATATCAAAATTGGAGATGTTAATGTGAGCTCTTTGTGATGTTATACTTCTAAATAAATCCGCTACAAGTCTGCAAGATTCTCTGACTAAATTGAATAGCTGTTGTAATAGATATGGTATGAAGGTCAGCAATAAAAAGACAAAGACAATGAAAATAGGCAGAATCATTGAAAATGTCAACTGTGTTGTGAATGGAGAACCTGTGGAACAAGTAAAACATTTCAGCTACTTAGGCACAATTTTTACTGAAGATGGTAAATTAAATATAGAAATAGACAACAGAATCAGCAAAGCTGGTATGGTGGGAAGTTAATTGAATAAATTCATATGGAATAAGAGAGAAATTAGTCGGAACACTAAATTAGCTGTATACAAGACAGTGTTCAAACCAGTTTTAACTTATGGATCTGAGAGCTGGGTCAGAAGTAAAACACTTGACCAAAGACTAGAAACCACAGATATGAGAGTCCTGAGAAAGATTAGAGGCGTGAACAGATATGATCAATGGCAATATCATATTAAAAATGAGGATATTAGGAAAGAACTTGACATTGTCAGCATCCAGGAATGCATTAGGTGGTATGGTCACTTAAATAGAATGGGAGAGGAAAGATTAGCAAAACAAGTGTTCTCTGCCAGGTTGGCAGGAAAACGACCCAGAGGAAGACCAAGATATAGGTGGATTGATACGGTACAAAGTGCCTTGGACGACAGAAATATAAGATCTGATAATGTTGGAGTCTTGACAAGTAACAGACTGATTTGGAGGAAAATTGTAGATAGGAAGTTAGTAATGATGTAATTTTTTCATGTAGTACTATCGTATCCTGTACACCCCTTGAGGGTATATAGCAGGAATTTGATGATGATGATCTCCAATAAGGATCAACTATCTTCTCATTATTATTATAGGGATATCTCCATGAAGTCAGAACGCTCCTGTGATTTTCATTCAGAGCTGAAGCACTTGCTTCAGCTGTGAATGAAAAAGTATACTACATGAGAAACTGTATTCTTGTTTTAATCTTTTACCTAAGCATAAGTAAATAAAGTTTGCATAATGTATCTTCACAACAAGATTACTTATCTATAGAAGCTGTTAGTTTCATATCAACTGATTAAGTATCCAATAATGCAAGTATATTTCCTTTCAGAACATGTATATTGCTATGCATTATGGAAAGAGGTCACTACCCAGACTAGTTTCTAACTCTGGGGTCTTATCAGTGAAAGGTAGTGTTGTGTCCCAATTTATGATTATTATTATTCTATCTAGAGAAATTCTACTTATCTATATTCAACTTTTATCTATGTACGAGATTTATCCCAAATTATAAATATTTAAGCTATTTCTCCCCTTAGTGTCCCTAATATTTATATTATACTGCGCCTTTTGGGACATTTAGTTTGAGATATAAAATACAAAAACAAAGAGCAATTACTAAAATATGTCTGAATGTGAAACAATATGGCAGTCATGGTACTTTATCTTGTTACTCATTTAAATATTCTCCCCTCTTGCATGATTAGGTTCGTACATTTTCAAGTGGTGCATCGGGCAGCAATTTCAGACAACTGTTTTATCAATGAACAAAGGTTTATTAAACTCATTAGCATGGTACAATTCAATTTCTAATATAATTCGATACTAAGAAAATATTTACAAAATAACATTAGCTAATCACAAGTATTTGGCTAAGATCCTATATGGGTATTACGATCATGCCGCCATAACATATCAACACATACAATCATATGTATAATCCCAAATCTAATTAACACCTTAGTTAACCCTATATTAGTCTGAATATACGCTATATGCTGTAGCACATAAACACATGTGATCAATTCACTCTATTTAACTATCCAAAACTATGTAGATTAAATTATCCTTTCACTGTAACTTACTTTTAAATGTTTTAAATGTCAAAGTTATGTACAAAAACATAACTTTGACATTTAAAACTTTCCTATATGTTACAATACACATGCATAATTCTCAGGACACATGAATTACTTATATAACATTAATATTAACAAGAATACTTTCATTATAATCAGTCATGTACTAAAGTCCTAGTATAATTTTTCTTAGTCTCTTCAACAGTTCAGTAATAGAACAATGAGTACAATTACAGACAATTTTCAGTTAACGAGATTTTTACAGTACCTTTTTCTCTTGAGTTTTCTATATTGGCCTCTACCTTTTTTCTGATTGAACCATCCTGGTATGATCTCTCCTATAATCGGTCACTCCTAAGTTCTTTTGGCATTAAACTGTGCTTATGCGATCTTTGCTTTTCGTACTTGAATTAAGAACACACTTTAGAATCATCTATACCATGGCTGTGAAACTCACCACATGGACGCCGACTTCTTTACAGATTTACTTTTTTCGTAGTTGTCACTGAATTATGAAACACATAGATAATACCTTCTTTCCTTAGCTAAATGGCATTCCTCATTTCTTACCATAGGAAATACGGAATCGAAATCCCGCTCACTTTTGTTTCCTTGTTGTGACGACGGAGATAACTCCAATCCCGCCACTCAGGAAAACCACATGAAACCTATACGAAAAAGCTTGCAAAGAAACTATCCCGGGAAAAAGCCTTGTGTGTGTGTGGGGGGGGGATTTCCAACCCTTTTATACCTTGACCCCTACCAGCACCTTCTTTAATTTCTTTTCTCCGCCCCTTACTGGATTCAACTTCACCGACCAATTAGGGTGGCGTTTTTCTGCCAAACATCCTGAGGTCAGCGAGCACGTGATGATGTCTCAATCCGGAAATTGACCCTGAGTGATAGTCTATTGCTTTTTCTTTCTGCTAGCCTCTAAATTAATCCCCCTTCCATATTTTCTAAGAATTTGCTTAATATTTTAATCTCTAGCCTCTCACATATAATTCTTTATGACTAATCTTTTCTGTTTTACTTAGCTAATTTTTTTATATCACAACTGTAATATTTTCCTTCTTTTATTATTTAGTTCTTCAAACACTTTTTTGTTATATATTTTACTTGGATGCAAGAATATTTTTCTTTCTTTAAGTAATTTATGTATTGGCTCTTATACAGGGGTTTTATTTTATTTTATTTTCTCTTCATGTTACACCATGATAACTGAAAATTCCACATAGTGATGGTATCAGGGTGTAACAGTAGACGTAGGAAGATACAGAATTAAATCAATAGAGAAATCATTTTCCATATACAAATAAATAAAATGGTATAGCAACATATTACTAAAACCTTCTTGATCAGAGATAGTTGTAGCAAGTTTTTCTGCTTGGTTTAAAGTAAATCATACTGAATAAGAAATTATATTCTTGTCTTGATTCTTTAATCTAACATAAGCAAAAAAAAGTTTGCACCATAACTCCACCACCTCAACACCATAACTTTTGCACATTAAGATACTTCAATCTTTTAGAAAATGACTTCATATACTGTTTAAATATTTCATGATGCCTAGCACACTTTCTTTCAGATGTATATAACTAGAATGTGTAAAACAAGAATAATGATTTAGAGTATTTTAACAATGTGGTCAAACACCATTTTACTACATGTACGTGGAAAACATGACTACTGATTTAACAGTATCTTCATGGGTCCAGCTCCCACTAATGAGACTTCAATAAAGGATGAAACTGGTTCAGACAGTGACTATACCATAATGCCAAGCAAAATACAAGTCCAAAAGGAAGAGTGCTTTGCATTATGGGATATTAGCAAGTGATCTGAAGTCAAATCAAGCATAAGCAACACTCCTCAAGAATAATTTCTTGTCTAACATAACTTTATTAATGTTGTACTAAACTGTACAACATTAATAAAGATGAGGTGACTTAAGACATAATTGACCACTTCTGATTACAAAAATCAGCCATATTCACAAAATTAAATCCAAAAAAAAACCTAAATTCCCTCAACAAAGTTCTCAGATATCCATGCACCACAGCAACTCATGTGACATATTGCACTGTGATCAGATGATACTCCTTCAGCTGATTGTTTTCATCTAAAATCATAATTATTTACAGTAAAGCTATAATAAAGTGTAAGAATTAGATGACTGGGAAATATTGCTCCAGAGACCAGGAATGATAGGCTTATTAAGTACCAATACTTTCAGATTTGAGGACTCCAATAAGCGGGTTGGTGGTCTCGTGCTGCAGCAGGCAATAAAAATCATCTATTATCAAAAGACATTCACAAATACCAGAGCAACATAAGTACTTTCATGGAGTCCAAAGACTCATCATGATAGACCTCATACTATCCTGTCATGAATTCACTGACAGGCAAAGCACTCAACTGAATGAAAACATTTCATTCATTCATCACTCTCCAAGCAAAAAAAATATAGTCCACATCCTTGCTAACCACACTTTTACTTAACTTCCAGGGATAAGCTCTTATTGTCCATACAGCCAAGTGCTGAATATTTCATCTGTATCAATCTCATAAAAACCTCTAAGTAATTAAATATTTCTATCCTATCTCATCTTTTTCACCTTGCTGACAAACTTTTGCAACCAATGATGGCTCAGTTATTTTCATAGGAAGCATTCCACAGACCACTCACCATCTTGGTCACTTACTTCTGGATCCTCTCCACTATTTCATCTTCCCCAAGCAACCCAGGTAACCAGACTTGAGCACATTAATCCAGATGTGGATGTTTAACAGCTTTATAAAGAGGAATTATAACTTCCTTATCTGTGATAGTTAGCATGTTCAATAACATGTAATCCTATGAACAAGGTTGCCAATTTTAGCAATATGCCTTCTAAACCACAACCACACCTAAATCTCTATCAGTTTCCTGGAATACAGTTCCATCAATGCTGTACATAGTTTGTAATCTTTTCATACCAAAATGTATAACTTCACATTTTACCACATTAAACTGGTACTCATCAACTTTTGCCCATACTATCTATATGATACCTACAACAATTAAGACTAATATTTACTAAGAAAAGAATCAGAAACTGTTTCCAAGTAAATAAAATTCCTAATAATTTAAGTAAAATTTCCTACAAACATTAGAATAAATATATTACCTACCTGGATTGTCAACAGCATTAATATAGCCAACTTGTATTCCCAGTTCTTCGCTTTTTGCTGTGAACCTTCTCCATGCTGCTTCTGCTTGTTTACAATCAGTGCACTGGGGGAGAAAGCTACTCAAGCAGCAAAAACAAAATATCTAATTAGAACAACAAAGTGCAATATAAAATATTAATATTCTGGCATTAGCTTGATATAATTATAACTATTCAATTCATATGAACTGAGTACATGCAACACATCCAGCCAAAAAAGACCAAGATCAGTAGACGTGAAGTCTATTATGCAATTAATCAGGCTTGTTTTTTTCTTCTTCTCCAGGCTCAATTTTCTAATCAAATCACAGAATTTACTTTATAAGTTTAGTGTGCTTGATATTTCCTTTAGCTTTAAGCCAAATCAATGCAGACATCTTCAATTTTTTTCCCAAATGCTGTCAGTATGCGAGACTGCAATCAAGTGACACCAAGGACTACTTTCATGGATTCGAGAGTCCTGTTGCAGAAGTTTATTTTTAGTTTTCTATGAGCCTCAAGATTGGTTAGGTGGAAAGCCTGATACAATTTTGCTGGGGTTAGGGGACAGTCCCCATCTTTAAAGTACTTTTCCAGTGAACTCAGATCTTTGCTCAGTGTTCCTTCAAGCATTTGGAGGATATTATCTTGGGTGGCAATTGCCACATCATCATCAGCATAGATAAACTTTCAACTGCCTTTTATCAGTTGAATAATTTGAATTGGGGCGATAGTAACTCGCTCCCTGCAGTAAACAACATGCCCTCTGCAACAGCTACTATACTGAAGATGCACGAAAAGCAATTAGTTTTATTATGTCCCTGAATAAGGTACACGGACATTTGCAGGCTATGTAATATATTTCTCAACAAATAGTGCAATTAGAGACAACTGGGATAAAAACGGCACTAACTAATGAATCACATGTCCCATCCCATGGCTTTGTTTAACACTTCCCCTGTCGTGAACGTGTTAAAACTAAGAAACATATAGTGAATGTGTTTTAGATATCATACAATTTGGTTGAAGAGAATTATCATTTCAACTCAATTGTTGAAATGATCTTTTGTTAATACCACACCAATCATATGTACCTCTTCATAGCTGCTCTATCTCTACTGGCCTAATATTGCTGTCTGTTTGTGCTCTGCTTTCACTTCTCATTAGTCATTTGTGAAGGATTGTTCATTAGGTATCTCAAGTCTTGTAAATTACTGGTAATTTTTGCTTGAAATAATGGGAAAGAAGATGACGTTATTTGGGTAATTACTTTGATGATGCACACAAGGAAACTACTCCGGATGTAGTGATGGCGAATAGGAACTTCTTAGTAAGTTATACTCATTTTCAGTTTTTTTCGGAAATTTTAGTTTCCGAAAATCCCAGCATATCTTGAACCACGATTTTTTTGCTTTTCATTTGGGGGAAAAAATGTGAGAAATATTCAAGTAAATATGGTAATTATTTTAGCTTTCAAATTCTTAATGCATTGCTTAAAGACTGGATTTATAAATGCACAAAAGAGAGCAATATAGCAGATACAAGTAACTGTAAGCAACAAGAAAACGTTGATATTGCATCCCTCTCATTAATAAATTATTTACATTAAGTAAAAATTTATAGTATCTTTATAAATTTTGTTGTATTAAAAATATATCATATTTTTTGTTTACATGTACATATAAATTCAAATAAAATAGACATTTACAAAGAAATATACTTATTTATTTGTTATTATTATTATTTTGATAAGGGGTACTCGGATATCTCAAGTTTCAGAAACACTGACCTAGTGAATAGTGCAAGCTGGTTAAGGATTATATATATATATATATATATATATATTAAATATTTATTTAATTTTTTACATAATCTGGAAATCCTGCTCCAGAGAAAACCAAATTAGGCCCCTAATAAGTGTGGGTGTGGTCTCACACAGGACGATGAAATTCATCTCCATTTGAAAGCAAAAAAAAAAAAAAAAACAGCAATAATAAAAGATAATTATTATTAGCATAATAATGTACATTGTAGGTTAAACTGAAGAGTTTGGCTATAGAATTATCTATATTGATAGGATTGTACTTCGAGAGAATGCAGAGGATATCAAGTTCAAGGGATTATAATAAGACAACACAACGAATAACTGCTACACTGAGAGACTGACGAGTTCATTAATAATAAATAATTAATTGTAAACAAGGTTAGAAGTTCGCGGAAAGCTTTCGTTATTATTTTTTTTTTATGACTATTTTGCCTGCTTTCGTTATTATTCTTAGAGCCCAAGCATGCACGAAGTGAATACGTGATGCGTGCCGAGTATATTATAGCGGAGAAAAGTGGATACAAAACGCAGGATACTTCCAAATATTAGCACTGGCCATCCTACTTATAAAGACGCATCAGAATCAGTATTATGAAGGTAATAAAACAGTCAGTATCTCACGAACCGAATAGTAAATGTATATCAGTTTGAATTAATTATGCATTTTTACATTAAAGCAAAGCCACAATAATCTTCACTTACAATGCAATCATCCATTCTCCTCGAGTTATTTGTTTCCAGTTGTCATCGTTTAGACGAATAAGAAGACTGCCATCATTATCTAATGAATTTGCAAGGGTTACTACAATAAATATCGTGCAAAGTGTTAATAACATATTTCACCTATACAAAAACCTCTGAATCAAACAGCCAACTACTACATCGCTGTTTCAACGACAACCAATAAGAACAACAAACATTGAAAAGTACGCCCTCCAACGCGATTCTTGGGGAAAAAAAAAAAAAAGGATAAAATAGGGGAAAAAAGTTGTTTTATTCATATTACTAGATTTATAATAAAGATTTTTAAAAAATAAAATGTACTTTGTAATATCATGAGTACTATTCGTGATTTTAACGCAGAAACAGCATTCATTTGAATGTCAAAAGACTGATCATAATTATTAATTATAGTTAATTAATTTTTCTTGAAACAAGAATCTTTATAAAATATTATTTAAATTAAGGGGATATTAAATCCCACATTGTTTTAAAGCGGAATAAGAAACTCAGAGAGTTTCATGCCGAATATAGTAAACTATAAAAATGTCGGTGAATAGTAGCGTGAGCCAATGCAAGTAGTCCTAGTACGTAGTACAATACCGGGCAACTCGTTGCAAAGGTGAGTAAAGTTCTGATCGCTATTCTTTGGTATTTTCCATAATGTAAAAATATGTTTTATAAAATATGTTTTTGGTTTAAAATAACTTCCTCACCACTTCTTTGGAAATTAAATATTAGTCTATATATTTTAAACTAAAACTACTTTTGAAGATCACGATCGTTAATCTGCTGATCAAATTTATTATTATTATTATTATTATTATTATTCGTGACACCTCCAAGGAGTCCATGGACTCATCGCGGGAGGACATCCACCGTACAACTCTCCGTCTTCACCACTATACCGAAACTCTACTACCAATCATCTCCATCAACGCCATCTACCGCCCACCACCACCAATATTTTTTGTCTGTAATTTACAAAAATAAATAAATAAATAAATAAAAGAAGAAGAAGTGGATTAATCACCTCACCAACCTTTAAAATAAAGAGCTGTTAAAAAAAAAAATCAGTTAACTCCTTTCTATTCCCGTATATATATAGGGAGTAGGCGAGACCGTTTTTAGGCTTATCTAACTTTTGGAGACTGAGTGGGCAGTTCAGTCTCCACTGGTACCCAATCAGAGATAGGTGGCCCACGGCTATCATTAAGCGGCAGTGAAGAGTGACGGCTCAACAAGTGCCGCCATCTCGTGGACCCTAACCCTAACACTCGTATTTAGTGTCTGAAATAATGTGGGTTCTACGGTCGATTTTCTTGAGTTTACGGGACGAAAAACCCTGCTTGCCCGTGCCAGAGATCGACTAACTCGGGAAGCCGTCGAAAAAAGGCTTAGAAAAATTTCCTCTAGTTGCCGACTAGACTCGAAACCAAGTCTTCCTTTGTGCGGCCAAGCGCCGTAGTGTGCAAACGCCACATCCACTGAGCTCTTTTCAGAATATATATAATTATTTTTTATTTATTAATTACTATTTTTTGTTAGTTATTATTTTTATTTATTTATTTTATGGAACCTGAATTATAGCATTAATGTTCAACTTGCTTGCTGGAACTATTGGCGGGAATAATGATAATATTAATAAGTATTATTAACATTATTACCTCGAAGTAAATTTCGAACGGCAAAAAGAAACGCAAACTATTAGAAACTATTCGAACGGCAAAAAGAAACTATTACAGCAACAAATTAACAACAGCACAGAACGACATAAAGGAAACCTGGCACCTGATTAATGAAATGCTGGCCAATATACACAGAACTACTGCCACAGAAACAATAAAACACAGCTTTGCCTGCGACCCCAAATCCCTCAAACAGTTGGCAAACAACTTTAATCAGCACTTCGTGAACTCTGTCCAAAAGCTACAAGAAACAACCTTTCCTCACACAAACGAACATTCTCCACTAGGTCCACGAGCAACCCAGTCGATGTGGTTCCCCACAGTAACAAAAGAAGAACTATCACTGGCAATTCAACAAATTAATCCTAACAAAGGACCGGGGATAGACGGAATCAGACCAAAAGACATCAAGAAACACTCAACCGACCTACTTCCAGTTATACAAAAACTGGAAGTAGGTCGGTAGGTCGGTATAAAATCTTCGAAACGGGACACATACCTGAAACACTGAAGACTGCATTAATCACACCCATACACAAACAGGGAAAAAGAAACATAATAAGTAATTACAGACTTATCGCCACGCTGCCTGTAATCAACCAAATCATGGAGCGCATTGTACATCAGAAACTCTCCACATACGTTGAAAAATTTCAAATCATACCCAAAACACAATATGGCTTTCAAAAAAATAAAGGAACAGCAACACTCCTGGAAGATTTCACAGATCTGATAAACGCTGCATTGGATAAAAACAGAATAACATTAGTGGTATTCATTGACCTAACAGAAGTATTTGACACACTAACACATAAAACCTTGTTAACGAAACTTACCCATATCGGAATTGGAGGTCGTCTACTCCAGTGGTTTAAAGCATACACGAAAAACAGAAAGCACATCACACGTATAGGATCAGCACACAGCAAAGAGGTACATGTAACCTGTGGAGTACCGCAAGGAGCTGTCCTATCTCCCATTCTGTTTAACATATACACACACGACATAAGCCAACTCCCCCTAAAAAGTAAAATCTTCCAGTATGCAGACGACACTGCCATAGTATCCATTCACAACAATGCAAATATCGCTTACAAAAATATGCAACACGACATCAATCAAATCACTAACTGGTTAACCGAAAACGGCATATATATAAACCCTGGAAAAACAAAGCTAATGATATTCAAAAACCCCCAAACCCTGCCCATAGAAACTAAATATCTCACTATCAAACATTCATCCTCCTATACACAAAGTGCAGAACCTAAAATCACAACCATCACACAGGTGAAAACAACATGCTACCTTGGACTTCACTTCGATGCTGATCAAAGTTGGTATAGCCATACAAACTACCTACATACCAAGCTTAGGATAATAGCAAGCAAACTATACAGATTAAAAGACATTGCCCCAACCCACATAAAAATACTAATCTATAAAGCATTATGTGAAAACATTTTAAGATATACAATCACATCATACGCATTCTGCGCAGACTACAGACTTAACAGGCTACAATGGTTGCAAGATAAAATGATAAAACTGATATTCTGGGAACAACCCACTCTTATGCAGGAAGCACGGACAAAACACAAAATATTTAAGGTGAAACACTTACGCCACTACACAGTCATGTTAAAACACTACTACAGCCCAACATATAGAGTAACCAGAACAACATATCAAATAACAAGACCACATTCAACAAACTACATAATATATAAGGACAACAATCACTACGGCAAAGCCACCCAAAACTTCTATGTACCTGACATGATAAACAAACTGCCGTTCGACAACAGAAACCTAGGAACATACAGAGAGCTGAAACAGGCACTATATAAATATTATAGCGAGAATGAAAATTAGAGCAATTCCTGTTTCTCTCTCCCCCACCACACACACACACACATATGACACCCCCCCTCCCAAAAACTATCACTACAAGAACACAAAGAAACAAACACACCATGTCTAAATCCAACCCTATTTGCACAAAAAAAAAAAAAAAAAAAAAGTTAAACTGTAATAGCAGTCGAAGTCTTTCAACCACGTACCAACAAACAGTAAAATCAACACCCGGCTTGTGACCAGTATAGGAACACAACCATGAAACCACCACCCTCTGTCATCTATTATCTTCTTCAGATAAGCTCTGCTAAGCTTCGAGGAAGAAAATTACTAACTTGCAAGTATCTGTTATACACACTTGTAATGCGTTATAAATATTATATACATATAATTACTACAGCAACTATGTATGCAATTCATCTGAGACATAAAAAAAAAAAAATTCTGTATAATCCTTATTGTAAATACTGTAAATATTATTATTGTATGTAACTTATACTGAGACATAATAAAATGTTTTTTTTTTTTAAAAAAAAAAAGTAAACAAAATTGAGGATAAGCGATTACAAATATTAGTTACGGCAAGAACATCGCTTTTTGGATAACACACGAAGTGGAAATACATTTAATCTCTGTGATGGTGGCTGTCTAACAATTTCCAAGAAATTTTGGAAATGCCTTTGTGGCGACATTGACCCATCGATAGGACTCTGGTTAGGGTATATTTAGCTCTTAGGTAAGGACTATTTTTTTAAAATGGTTTTTATGGTTGAGATACAATTTTGCTGCCTTCCAAACTCCACCCTAGGCGTTACTTTAGTTGCTAATGGGTTACGATGGTCCTGCCCACCGGTAAGACAGAACCAGGTCTGAAATCTGCCTAGGAGATGAGAGGCATCTTCATAAAGGTTTTGTTGTTGTTTTTTTTTCAGTTGAAGGTAATTTAGCGCTCTGAAACGGAATTAGAAGAGCATTTGCTGTCAAGAACTTGGCGTTCTTTCGCAAAAAAACGGGCAAACCGACCATTGCTTGAGCAGCAATTCAAATGAAATCTCTGCCTACTCTCTTTGCGATGTGAGTAAAAGGCGTTAAAGGGTTACTTGCTACCTTACATTTTCTACAATTATAAATTTTCTACATTATAAAATATTTAGTATTTCGACCTTTCACCATTCACATAAAAGTTTTACATTTGAAGAATTATTATACTAATGAACTAAAAATTTCCATTGCAAGATATACAAATTCCTTAAATTTTTCTGAGTGAGTTAAACCTAAATGCCAGAACACTGATCTGTGCTACAACTACCACCATTGGACACGTTATTTTGTAAGCCACGAAACTTCTCCTCGAATTATGAATTCACTAGATGATTACATCTTTGACATGATCATAATTAAGTTTTACCATCAAACTCTCAATCATTCCATTAATTTGAATGGAATAAAACAAGCTGAAGTTTTAAATATTAGTCATTTAAATTTATTTACACTTTCCTGTATTGTGGTGCCATCTATTGATGTATAGATAAAAGAAACGAATTTTTGTAAAACTACGATAGGGTTCTAAACAGTTTACATATACCGAAGGAAAAAATAAATAAATAAATAGACTATGTTGAAATAGGCATTGAAATGCCTCTTATTTATCTCAATACTAATATGCATACTCCTTTCATTCCACATGGACTATGTATGTCTGTATGCCAAAGCATTATCAGACTATATAAACGTGAGGGTGCCATCGAAGGCAAGAAACTCTAAGGAAGATCTAGGAAGCCAACACCACGGATTGCTCGGAACGTAGAAGGGAAATCTCGGAAGATTTACGAGGAGGCAATCAACCATCAAAACGTCTTCAAGAGTTCGGGTTGATGAGAGGACATTATGTTAAAAATTGTACAACTTAGGTGTCCATGGAAAATCTGAGTTGGAATCGTAGCCAAAGCAATTAAGATTATGATGCCAGTTAATTCTCATTTCCATGGCAACTCAAAGTGCTCTGTCGGTTGTCATAATAATCATTCTATACGTAGATTATTCATGTATATAGTCAATAACTTATGCCATTACGAAACAGAAGGTATTTAGATCAGTTTTTTTAGAACTACAGGTTTTTGTAAATATATAGTAAATGAGCATTGTGGGTGAACTAAGGAATTTTTTTTTAAATTAATTTTATATTTTGGGAATTTTTTTTTTTTAGTTTTTTATATAGTCCGGAAACTGCTCTAGAGACCGATTCTTATGGTATTTGCCATGATATTAGATTCATAAAAGAAATACCTTTAGATTTAATTCTACTCGCCGACTAGCACTTTTCCTATGATTTTTCATTCAACTTTTTTTTAAGCTCTAGAAAAAAAGGTGGATTTTTAAATCTGAAACAGATATCAATCATAGAACACACTCGATATCCATGCATATAATTTTAGTTAAGAACACCAGATGGAGCTAGTTTTTCTGCAGTATAAGTTCGAGCTAGCAGAAATACGCTTAACAGCCGCGACAGTTATTTTGGGGGATAAAAAAAGTGTCGTCTGCTCCATTTATCTTAATTACTTTTTTTTTTTTTTTTAATGAAAAGTGTTTTACAGAACTTTTATTGTTTTGGCGTCTCAAGGGGAATCTACCAAACTTCACAGGTTTGTAGTCTGAGACATCCGAAATTCTCAGAAGCAATACATTCTTATTGTTAATCTTTTGTGTGTACTGTACATGCAGGGCCGTCAGCAGATTAGATCACGCCCTGAGACAAACAATTAAATATCGCCCCTGATGGATTATAAGACAAAAATATAAGAAGATCTCCAAATGCTATTTTGTTTTTATTACAAGGAAACATTAATGCAAAACGATTACATAATAATATTAATTAAATGTTTGCTCTACGGGGATATCGCACAATAAAACTGTTCATAAGCTCGTCTAAATTTAAATTATAAGCTATGCCCACCTCTGTCGATATAGTTGCTAGACCAGTGTTTCTCAACGTGGGGCGTATGCCCCCACAGGGGGGAGCATCTGAATATTTTTGGGGCAATTATAAAATGTACATGTACATATTTATACATATTTATATTACACTTTTTCAGAACTTGGCCAACTATTATGCTAGAGGGGGTGGGCATCAAAATTTTTGAGACGTTGGAGAGGGGCATGATCGAAAAAAGTTGAGAAACACTGTGCTAGACCAACCAATCTTTCTTGGGTCATTACTGTTCGCAAATAATTTTTAATATCATTGAGATAGCCTCAATGCTATACTCTGTCGACGGTACTGCATATATACATACGATATTGTAGAAGGCTAATATCGGGAGATCGATCTATCTAGCCAAAAGGAAAGGACCTCCTAGAACAATCTAATGCTCGCGAAGAGCAATGGTATAAATAATGGCAACCTGTGGAACAAAAGGCGATGGTGATCCATCATGATACAAATATCTACGCCTTCGTGTCAATACACGAACATCTCTGAAAAGGTCAAAGATTATTTTGTTAAACAACCAAACATCTTGAATTTAACATTACAAAAATCAATGCTGTTTATAAGCTCTGAGAGCATTTGCGAGAAATAGACTACGAAACAAGACCACGATACATGAGGGTCAAGTAGAGATCCAGTTACTAGCGGCTGAGTATCCACCTTACCACCACGTTAATATCGTATAAATGTTTTTTCCTGCTTAAAATCACTCAAGTAATTTACTTCACTCTAAATCATTTTCTTCTCTTTCCTGGAAGTGTGTGGGTTGGTATAGGTGAGTGGACGAATCTCATTCGCTATGATAATCCTTAGAGGATTTTGCCAGTCACTGCTGGGAACTTAGTGGATGAATGCTTAGAAATATAGAATGAAATAAGCAGTTATTCTGATAGTTTACCCTCTAAATAGACTGCAGAGAACACAATAACAAAAAAAGTGTCTTTTTCAAATACTTAGATCCGATTAACCATTACAAGACAATGGAGTTTATAGTACATACTACATATATCATTCCAGGTGTGTTACCTTTCCCTGATCTGTCCCTCTTAATATGTATCGTTATATAAACCGTACTATTATTTATTTAATAAAATAAATTAAATTTTATTTTATTTAATAAAATTTAATTTATTTTGTTTAATAATTTTGCTAATGATTTCGTGGATGAGACGATTTTAAAGTAATCAATGAATAATTTTCTTAGCATATGTACACCAGCTTTTCTTAGGATATGTACTGAAAATTTTTATTTTTAAAAATCGAGCATAGTGGCGCGCGCGCGCGCACACACACACATGATAATGGGAAGGAAAGTTGATTAATATTTGCAGTAATTAATGCATAACCAAGTTAGTGAATAATAATTACAAAAAACAACCAACTTTAATTTTAAGTCGTGCAAGTACACTACCGCGTTTTATGACTGAGTAATTACGTTACCGTCAAGCCTTCAGCTATTTCAGCTCGTATTATCGCTTTCATCAGTCACAAATGTCGCGATCTTGATTTCTGTCGTCTGCCATCACTCCACAAGCGTTTGTTCCGTGCTAGGATGAAAATGGCGCTGAACAATCGACTATGAAAATAATACGGCAGTTTGATCGACTTTTGCATTCTGTTGATGCAGTCCCAAGTGTACCAGCTCGGTAATTTAAAACAAAAATAATAAGTCTGCGGAGAAATGGGTTGCTTTGTTACACGTAAAAGATCAACTATCGTCTGCTTTCAGTCTACTTTACCTGGTCTTTTAGGCCGTTGTCCTTGTTGTATATCCTTGCATATAACAGCTCTGTTTTCATCCAAAAAAACATTACAATAGATAATGATCTGATCAACATAGCTATTTCGGTTGATTTTCTTCCCAACATATTAGTAGTAACTATTTTTTTTTCCTTTTCTGATAATAAAATTTAATACGGGTACTTGAAAATCTGTGAAAACCTTAGTCATTTTCTTGAATAAAAAGATATTTGAAGAAGAAATAACAAAAATAACCATAATTAAGAATATGCATATGAAACCAATAAACTGAACTCTCAAAGGAACTCGATTTCCCATGGTTTTTGACATCTTGGAGATACCAATTATTGAAAGACTACAAACTGTTCTTAATGACTCATTAAAGTTTTAATGATGTCCAATTTTTATTTCAGAAGAACATGCACAATTAAAGAAGATTGATTTAGGATGAAACATTTTTTCATTAGCTACACTTCAAGTATTATTATTATTATTATTTTTTTATTACATGGCACTTCTGTTGAGTCCCAGAACTTACATCTTGGGAGACCACTCTACACTGTACTATATTACAGGACTCATCTAAACTACACATCCACCATATGCACTACATCATTAAGTACACAGCATTTTTCTTTGTTAATTGCGTCTGTTCCCTGGTAAGTTATCTATTTGGCGAAGAAATTCGAGTTTCCAGGAGGAAAAAATCCTGTTATCGCCACATGAGATCAGCTAACCGACCTTCAGTTGGAAAAGTCCATATAAAAATATTGCGCGTCATGAAGCGAATCGAACCCTGGTCATCCTTTTATACAATAGAAGGGCATGGCCAATTGTTCTTCAAGTTAAGTGATCATTACATAAAGTATTATTATTATTATACAGGAATCTCCGTGGAGTCAGAAGACTTAATGCGGGAGACCCAAACTATCCGCGCATTATCTATTATACCTTTTCTTGAAATCAATTACAGACGAAGCACTTACAACTTAGTCAAGCAACGCATTCCATTCATTCACCACTCTCCAAGCGAAAAATCTAGTTCTCAAACCCTTGTTAACCACACGCTTACTTAATTTCCAGGGATTACCAATTGTTCTTCCACCACTCTCCCACTGCTGAAATATTTCCCCTGCATCAATCTTATAAAAACCTTTTAGTAACTTAAATGTTTCTATCATATCCCCTCTTCTCCGTCCAATTAACCTCTGTAATCATTCCTTACACCACTCACCAATTTGGTCACTCGCCTCTGAATTTTTTCTACCACTTCCTCATCTTCAAGGAATCAAGGAGACCATACCTGAGCACAGTAATCCAGATGTGGACGTATCAACGCCGTATAAAGAGGAGTAATAACTTCTTTATCTCTGCATGTTAGTGTGTTCTTAAATAACCAAGTAATCCTATGAGCTATCTTCGACACCTTAGCAATATGCCCTCTGCACTTCAACTCCATATCCACTAACATCCCTAGTCACTAGCCTCATGAATCTCTTGGATTATCGTTCCATCAATGTGGTACACAGCTTGTAATTTTTTAATCCCAAAATGCATAACTTTACAATTTTTCACATTGAACTGATATCCATTACCTTTTACCCATTTTACCAGCTTATTTAAATCATCCTGCAAGCCCTCTACATCAGCTTGATTAACTATTACTCTGCACCCAACTTTACATCATCAGCAAACAACAGAATACCTCCATTCAAGTCATTTCCTATATCATTTATGTATAAAATAAACAATAATGGTCCAAGCACAGAGCCTTGAGGCACACCACTGCTCACCTACTTTATCACGGACTTGCTCCTCCATACACTAGTTTTTAGTATCTGTCCATGAGCCATTCTCTTATCTATATCACCAGTTTAATATCCATCCCTATTTGTTCTAATTTGTGTAAGAGTATTCCATAGAATTTCCTGTCAAAAGCCCTAGCAAAATCCAGAAATATCACTGTGTAGCCATTCTCCCCCTGTCCAACTCAGCAGTCACTCTATTATAAAAAGTTAATAAATTATTAAGGCAGGACCAACCTTTAACAAAACCATGTTTTCCCTACAGAGTATCATATTCTTATCCACTCATTCCTGAATTCTGTCTTTAACCAACTTTTCCAATGCTTTTACCACCACTCCCGAGATGGTGATTGGTCTGTAATTTGCTACCGCAGTCTTAGAACCTCCTTTATGGAAAGGAACTATTTTACCTAACTTCTACTCCTTAGAGAGCATACCAGAGCTCAAACGTAAGTTAATTAGCCAAGTAAGAGACAGTTATTGATAATTCCTTCGCACATTCGCGTAATACCCGAGCTGATATTACATCCAAACCTACGCAGTGTTTGCATTTCGATTCGGCAATATCCTAAGTACCTCTGATTCATTAACTTCGAATATCGTATCGGTTACTGCTACAGACGACAGAAATATCCTCACTTGGGTGATAGACTTTTGAAAAGTGGTCACTCAGTAACTCTACCATTACATCTGACTCAGTCACTTCGATACCATCTGCGCCCACTAAGTTATCCTTCCAAAGTCATTCTTCCTTTTACGTGACAAGTAAAAGTCATTCTTCCTTTTACTTGCCACGTAGCGGAAGGATTCTTTGGAATTTCCTTTGACCAGCTTGGCTAAGGTCTTCTCACAATCTGATTTAGCCTTCCTTACTATGCTGGTTAACCTTTCTAGCCTGAGCTTTGTACTGCTTGTGAATGTACTGATCACTTTTCTCCTTATAAATTCTCTATAACATTTTCTTTCTTTCTTTTTGTAGATCAAGCCTAATACTACTACTCATCCATCTAACGCCTACCTTATTTATCTTCCTGACCATGGGAATAAATACATTCCGCCATTTAGTACCGTCGAGAGGGTGTAGCATAGAGGCAGCCTGCCTCACGGGACAGCTTAATAAGGGCGCTCGTTCAGCCATATTGCGGTGAGCGAACTCGCTAAGCTAACAGTTCCTGTTAGAGCAGCAAGTGGAGAATGAAAATTTTTCCAAGCTTAAACTGATTAAAAATTATTTGCGAACAGCAATGACCCAAGAAAGATTGGTTGGTCTAGCAACTATATTGATAGAGGCGGACATAGCTTATAATTGAAATTTAGAAGAGCTTATAAACATTATCCCCGTATATATATCCCCATAGAGCAAACATTTAATTAATATTATGTAATAGTTTTGCATTTATGTTTCTCTTGTAATAAAAACAAAATAGCAATTGGAGATTTTCCTATATTTTTGTCTTATAATCCATCAGGGGCGATATTTACTTGTTTTCGTCAGGGAACGATCTAATCTGGCGATGGCTCTGTCGACCTTGCTTCCCTCAGATACCCGCTGATTATATCCCATGCAGTGCTAACATCTTTCTCCTGCTATTTTTTATGCCATGTGACGGTTGTGAGCTGCCTCCGAAACTTGTTCTAATTACCTAACCTGTAGTTCCGTATATACCCCTCGTTAAGAGAGAAATCCACAAATTTTGCAACCTCCCAAGTCAATACCGCATGATCACTCTCACCAATTGGAGGTAACGGGAACATCTTACTTATGCATAGGTCTTCTGAACCTATGACCAGATCCAAAACTCTCACACATGCTGTTTCAAGTGATTATCTCTTAGGTGTATGAATTCCATTTCCTTTTTAGCCACGTGGTCTTTCCTCTTTCGAATCGATATCACCATAGTTAAAATCCCTCATAATAATCACTATATATATATATATATATATATATATATATATATATATATATATATATATATATATATATATATATATATATATACACACACACACGGTATATTTTATAAGAATTGAGGCATGTCACCATGTTATTGGTTAATGATTTCTAGAATTAAATATTGTTCTACATATTGATTAAATGTTTAAATGTTCATTAAGATTTCTCATACAAGATTACAATTTGAAATATTTTATCATACGCAATCTTTTAATTAGAGGCCGCTGTATTATCAATATTTTACTGTATTTAGTTTTTTATATTCTTCGCCACTAAACTTGCGGTGATATGTGTCAGAGAGTAAGAAAATATAGCAGACGATAAACGAGCAGGTTAGGAGAAATAGGTCAAACGATCGATACACAGAGATATTGGAAACCATATTAAATCTGATTTCATACTAAAAGTGTGCCTGCATAGACTAATTTCCTACTGACTGTTTTCTTTAAAGATGCTCGGTATATGCCGCATGGATATCTTTAAGAAAAATATATCTGTAAGTCATACTTCATATTTATTTAATAAGTGTTTCTTAGAACTTGGTCGTACGCTGTACTTAATTGACATTTTGATGGAAGCTTAGCTCTTTCTTAATAAATCTTAGAAAAAAATAATTTCCGCGTTCGCTATTTAATCTAAAAAAAAAATCCTTCGTCAATAACAGACTGCAGATTTCCTTTCAGCTGCCGAAATCGCTTCATGCATCTTAATAGGAAGGGTTGGATAGTAAAACTTTTACTGTTGCTGAAAGATGCGCTATGGATTAACAGGAAATAGTGCGCCCTCTTGTAGTTAAAACATCTGCTCTGTTGAGATAACTGACGAAATCTGAATTCCGGTATGAAGAGTTAATCTATATTTAATAGAATCGATCATCTGTGTAGCAAGAGAAGGTTGTTGAGTAGTTTGCATAAATATAAGCTGATATTAAATTTGCTTTAGCATAATGTGCACAATATAGTTTATAGGCATAGCTTATGCCTATAATAGGCATAAACTATGCCTATAAACTATATGATGTTTATAGTTTATGTGCAGATATTACTGGCTCAGGCTAAATCCACTTTATATATATATATATATATATATATATATATATTAGGAGCTAAAATAACCAAGCATATAAAATTGCTTGGTTATCCTAATATACAATATACCCAAGTTAAAAATTTATTCCCATATATATATATATATATATATATATATATAAGAGTAACCAAGTTATTTAATAAACTTGGTTATTTTAACTCCTAATCCCATGTATGCAAACAATTAAGTTTGCACCTAAAACAAAGTTCAAGTCTTAAGGTGATACAACACCAGGGCAACTCATTGTAAAGGTGGGTAAAGCTCTGATCACTGTTCTTAGTATTTTCCCATAATGTAAAGCACATCTCACTAGAAGATGTATACTGCAATGCATTATGAGTGGGGTCACTACCCAGACGGGTTTCAACCTTTTTTGAGGTCTCCTCAGTGAGTAGCTAGACCCTAAATATATATACCATACCAAGGTTATTATTAACATTAACATTAACATTTCTGGCTAGATGGTTGAAGCAAAATTGCTTTTCATATTCCCCTTTGTCTTGTAATGGAAGAACTTTGAATGGAGTGTTTGTGAGCTATATGCTCGCCCATTGAGGGGAGTGAAGTTAGTTGCGTTCAGCTGAACTTAAAATAGATTTTGGTCTTTTAAATTTGTAGATTTCTTCTTCATTATATTCCGAGGCTTCCTTGATTAACGGGTTTGGATGGTTACTTGTCTTGGTAAAGAACTTCTCAGCTAGATTTATGAGAAAGGAAGAGATATAAGGAATATTAACTTCTCTATGGATATGGGTGTTTCTTATGAACCAGGGGGCATCCAGAATCATCCTCAGGCACTTATTCTGTAATCTCTGAAGTTTTAGAATGTTAGAATTTGCGGTGTGGCTCCAAGCTGGGGATGCTTAAGTGATAACCGATCTAATTACCATCTTGTAAATTGTTAATTTTGTTTGCATGTCCAGTTTACTTTGTCTGTTGATTATAGGGTAGAGCTGTGCTAAGACGTTGGATGTCTTTGAGGAAATGTAACTAATATGTTTGCTGAATAGGAGTTTACTATCAAGAATCACTCCAAGATATTTAACTTCAGTCTGCCATGGAATCTTTACTCCCAATAAATAAATATCCTCCATGGTATGGATTTTCTTTCTAGTAAACAGTATGGCTGAGCTTTTCTGGGGGTTAACTTGGATCCTCCAGTCTGCCATCCACTTTTCTAAAGTGTGTATGCTATTTTGTAGTCTGTTAGTTGCCAGTTTTAGGCTCAGTGATCTTGACATCAGTGCAGTAGCATCGGCATATAATGCAGTGAATGTTGTTCTTGGGTTCAGAGGGATGTCTGCTACATAGATTGAAAACAGTAGAGGTGCCAGAAGAGATCCTTGAGGTACGCCTGCCGAGATCCTGCGTCTGGTCGAAACCGTTTCGCCTACCCTGACCTGCATGTATCTGTCTTTCAGATAAGAATGTATTACCTTTATTAGTCTGACTGGGAAATTAAATTTTATCAGTTTGTAGAGAAGACCTTGATGCCATACTTTATCAAACGTCTTCTCTGCGTCGATGAAGATGGCAACTGTATTGAGTTTCCAGTTGAAACCTTTTGTAATGATTTCTACCAGCCGGTGCACTAGTTGGGCTGTACTATGGGCCCTACGGAAGCCGAACTGTTCATTAGGCAAAATTCCTAACTTATCTGTTTCTGCTTGGAATCTTGAGAGGATCACTTTCTCTGTTACCTTTCCGAGGCTGGATAATAGGCTTATGGGTCCGTAGCTCTCAGGAAGGTGAGCATTTTTTCCTGGCTTCTTCAGTGGTATGATTGTGGCTGTTTTCCATGTAGAAGGGAAATGCTGGAATCTAAACATAGCATTTGTAATGTTGACGAGGTGGACTATGGCCTTTCTTGGAAGTAGTTTTACTATTCTGTTAGTTATGCCATCCGGTCCTGGAGCTTTTCTATTGTTTAGATGGGAGATGATATTTATCATTTCTGTTGGATTTGTAGGAGTGATATGTTCTGAGTTGACAATGTTCTGTCTTAAGGTTGACCTAACATGATGATGAATCTTGTACATAAGGTTGATATTTAAATTAGTATACGATGGGTTGCACTGAGATTCTAGGTTATCTACTAGTGCTTCGGCTTTCTCTTCATCTTTGTGAACTGTCCCTTTCTTGGTTTGGATAGGGGGTATGCGTTGCTTTTTGGTGCGGATTGTTCTTAAGAATTTCCATACGGAATGATCTTCAGTATTGATGTTAGCCAATTTGGTTTCCCATTGATGGTTTCTGTGTTTTTGAAGAGCTTCTCGGACCTGCCTGTTTAGATTGTTCAATACTTTTTTATCTTGTGGGGCTCTGGTATTGTGGTATCTCTTCCTTGCTCTATTTTTTGCTCTGATTAGGTCCATGATTTCTTCAGGGATACGGTTAGTTGGGTTGAAGACAGTTGATTGTCTGACTGATTCAATTGCTTTCTGAATTTGTATGGTTAAGTTATTTATTGCTGTGTCAATCTCTTCCTTTTTACTGATATTGGGTACCGGACCAATATGATCGGGAAGAACCTTGGCTAACTTATCCCATGGTATGAATGTGTGCAGAGGAGAGAATTGATCTGATGAACCTAGATTGAGCACTATGGGACTGTGGTCAGAAGATAATTCGTTGACTGATTCCAATTTGAATTGGTATCTTGAATTTTTAAAAATGACAATGTCCAGCACATCCGAGTCACCCGAAGGGCTGAAATGGGTGGGCTCAGTATTGCCGGCGACTACAACAGAGTTGAGCATTGCATAGTTGAACAGTTACTTAGGTTATAGTAATACGGAGCCTTATCAACTTTACCTATAGAAGTTGCAACAAGGTGTTTTTATTCTTAATAAAAATCTCTGGAGGATAGATATATAGATGTAATAAATTTTTTACCTTGGGGATATTGTATATTAGGATAACCAAGTTATTTTATAAACTTGGTTATTTTAACTCCTAATCCCAAGTATGCAAACAATTAAGTTTGTGCCTGAAACAAAGTTCAAGTCTAAGATTAGGATAACCAAGTTTATAAAATAACTTGGTTATCCTAATATACAATATCCCCAAGGTAAAAAATTTATTACACACACACACACACACACACATATATATATATAATTTATTTATTTATTTTAATAAAATATGAAGAGTAATTTTCTGAATATAACTCTGTATTTATATTTTTTAGGACAATCAAAGCATTCTAAAAAATCGAAAGAATGTAATGAAATCAAATGTTTGTTAAAAGTTATCTCGCAATACAGTAAACACAATTTATAGTTCCGCCATTTGCAGTCAATGTTCTATTAGTACGGAACTAAATTAATCTGCAGACCTCCTATTTCAGAGATTAGGTAACGTTAAGTGGGTAAATGAGGAAGATGAGCTAGTTGCAATGATGTAAAGCTTATGAAGGCAACGTCTATCTAGTGACGTCAATGGCCAGATTAGAATATCTATGTAATGGTCTATTGTTTGCGAATCGCAATGATTCATTAGTGACATATTTTGGTTGTCACGGCAAGCGGAACTGTTGAAAGCTTTGGGTAAATGCGTCGCTCTAAGATAGTCCATTACATTAACTCCATCTGAGAACGGGTGACAAATGTCAACCTGAAACCAGGTTTTCTGTGATATTTCATTGCTATGTAATGTGTGTGTTGTTGGAACGGCTGGATTTTTCTCCACCATTTCCTGTTAATCGACGCATGAATAAATGTAAACAGCCTACATCCCGACACCTGCCGAAATTTGTGTTATTTCCCGTCTACTTCATACCGTATCCTGAAACATTCCTTCACGGATATTATGAAGTTGGAAAAACATAACAAATGTTTATTCATATAATTAACAAATCATGATTAAGCCACCTTTCGTAAGATGATATTTAACACTACGAAAAATTAGACATATTTATTGAAGGTTTCCCGATTTCCTCAATCTACGTTCCATTATAAGCACGACTATTTAATAATGTGTAGATTGGATCGATGTTAATAATAGTTTTGCAGTTTTTCAGATGTTCGAAAGATGGCGCTACAGTGTTTCCTCAATTCTAATATTTTGAAGAGAAGCGATGTATAAGCGTTTTTTAATATTTCATAGCAATGCTGGCGATAGAAATACTATGGAACCTATACAAAGTAGTGGAATTAAAAGCTATCAAAAAGTTCGTAGACTTCTTTTGCGGGTGGAAATAGAGTAATTAGGTTCTTGTCCACGATTACACTATTATCATTGGAACAATTTGTTCAACTGTCTCGATCTCGAGATGCTATGGATGTAATTGAAGGGATAGGACTATTAGAGACCTCTTCAATAATAGAAAAATAGAAAAAAAAAAGTAGAATAAAAGCGCGAAATAGAAGATGAATATGAAGTCATTTTAGCGTTGCCAAATCATCACTTAAAAAAGAAATAATTAATATTTGTGTGTATATGTGTGTGTGTATGCGTGCGTGCGTCCCATCAACGAAACGAAACAGCCACTTCACGCCTCCATTTAATAAACCGAGCTTTTGTATATAATGTGCGACAATCTTCTTCTTCAACCTTCTGGTTCTGTCCACTGCTGGACGAAGTCTCCCCCCATGATTTTCCAGATCACTCTGTTTTCTGCCTCTCCCATCCATCTCACTCCTCCAATTTGTTCCAGTTCATCTCTCCACCTTCTTCTGGGTCTTCCTCTTTGTCTTGCTCCATCCATTGGTCTCCACTCTGTTGTTTTTCTAGTCCATCTCCAGTCACTGCATCTGGCAATATGGCCAGCACATCTCCACTTAGCCTGTTTAATGTATTTTACAATATCCATGACACCTGCTTGAGATCTTATCCAGATATTTGTCTTCCTATCTCTTAATGTTATTTATAGCATACTTCTTTCCATGCGATGTTGTGTTTTTCTCAGCTTTTTGTTTAGGGCTTCTGTTAAAGTCCATGTTTCTCCTCCATATGTTAGGACAGGAAGTATGCACTGGTCGAAAGCTCTCCTTTTTAGACTCATAGGGATGTCACTTCTGAATATGTCTCTCATTTTCCCATA
Source organism: Typopeltis vanoorti (assembly GCF_054136105.1). Taxonomy (NCBI): domain Eukaryota; kingdom Metazoa; phylum Arthropoda; class Arachnida; order Uropygi; family Thelyphonidae; genus Typopeltis; species Typopeltis vanoorti. Next base: position 17,671,115 of record NC_143558.1, read on the forward strand.
ATCCAAGGTGAATTCTTCGTTCAATCTCTTTTCTTTGGCACTCCTCAAAGGATAACAATTGGCCCAAATATACATATGAAGTTACTTGTTCTATTTCATGGTTTTCAACTTTGATAGTTCTATGGTTTATGTATTTATTCATCATTATTTTTGTTTTTTCTCTATTTATTTTTAATCCAATTTCTCTGGAGGCTTCATTTAGCTGATTTAGCCTTTCTTCCAGATCTTCAAGATTATCTGCTATTAGGACAATATCATCTGCAAATTTCAGATGATGCAGCCTTTCTCCATTTATGTTTATTCCTTTTGTTTCTCAATCACGGTTTCTAAAGACTTCCTCTAGTGCAGCTGTAAATAATTTGGAAGATATGGTGTCGCCTTGCCGGATGCCTTTTTGTATTAGGAACTTTTCACTGTTTTTATATAATTTAATTACAGAAGCTGCATTATTGTAAATATGTTTTAGTGTTTCAATATATGGTTTCGCAGTTCTCTGGATTTCAAGTGCTTTTAGTGTTGCAGATGTTTTAACTGAATCAAATGCTTTTTCATAGTCTATATAGGCCGGGTTTATTGTATTCAATTGATTTTTCAATGAGCTATCTTAATGTGTGAATATGGTCTAAAGTATTATAATTCTTCTTAAATCCAGCTTGCTCACAGGATTGCATTCCCTCTAGTTTAGATTTTATTCTATTATTTATAATTTTTGAGAAAACTTTATACATAGGCTGTTCAATACGTAATAAGACTATATTTGTACAGAAAACAGATTACCTTTAATCGTCATCATTTACATGGTCTTTTTCGAAGTAACTACCGTGAGACTCGATGCATTTGTCTCAACGTTGCGTCCACTTCTTAAACACATGTGAGAGTCCGTTTTTTGAGAGTTCTTTCAAAATCGCCTCCGCAGCTTTTACACATGCTTTGTTGCTTTCGAAATGGCGGCCTCTTAGTGGTTTCTTGAGCTGAGGAAACAGCCAGAAATCGCACGGTGCGAGATCAGGACTGTATGGAGAGTGTGGTGGGATATCTGTGTTGTTCTTCTGCAAAACGTCCACTACACAACCAGCAATATGTGGCCTTGCATTATCGTGGTGCAATAAGAAGCCATTCTTCAGCAATGGACGCTTCCTTTTGACGTGCTTGATGATAATCGCTGCTGTGTTGATCATTGTCTCTGTGATGGATGTTGAAGGTCTTCCCTCACGTTCAAGATCTTCCACATTTTGTCTTCCTTAAAAGTTTTATGCCAGCGAAAAACACTTGCCCTCGACATTGCTTCATCGTGGAAAGCTTCGCGTATCATGTTAAAAGTGTCCGATGCCGATTTTTGCAAACGTACACAAAATTGAATCGCATAACGGTGTTCCAAGGACGCTTCCATTTCGAAGACTGGTCGCGCCTCGTAGGAGCTCCGATGAGCACTTGCGTTTAGTCACATGACACTCTAGCACATCAGCCCGTATACGCCATCCATCAACCTCTTTTGTTAATACAGACAGCAACATTTCTTTATTCCACAGAAATTAATATTGTGATGAGTGGTTTCGCCATAGTAAAATTAGTCATTACTTATTGAACAGCCCACGTATATGATGAGGAGCAGGCTTATAGGTCTGTAGTTTTTATTTTCTTCCTTGTTGCCCTTTTTTAAAAATTATTATTAGAAGTGAATTGTTCCAGTTTTTCGGAATGTTTCTCTGTTTTAGGCATTTATTGAAGAGTTTACTCAACTGTTTGATAACAGCGCTTTCTCCCAGTTTTAAGAAGTCTACCATAATTCCATCTTCTCCTAGGGCCTTTCCATTCTTCATTTCCCGCAGTGCCATTTCCACTTCACCTTGTAAGATCTCAGGGGTATCATGTTCTTTCTCACTCGAGTTATCCATAGAGGATTCTTGGATGTCCCGGTCTTTGTCTTCATAGAGTTCAGTATAAAATTCCTGAATTCTTTTGATTATTGCATCTCTATTTTTTATCAGTTCACCATTTTTTCCTCTTACATCAGCAATTTCCTTTGTTCCAACTGATAATGTTCGTCTTAGGACCTTCATCTTACTATTGTTTTCTATTGCTTCTTTAATTTTCCTAGTATTATACGATCTACGTTCAAATTTCCGTATATTCTATTTTATTGGTGTCATTCAAATCTCTTTTCATATCTCTTCTTTTCATCAACAGATCTAAGGTTTCCTGTCTTAATGTGCGACAATAAACTGCTCCAAATGTAGATTAAAGTATTAAAAATGCAACAAGAAAAAAATGCAAATTAAAATGAAAAAATACATTACATTTAATTATACATACGAAAATGGAGTTCCAGGCTTTTTCCGGCCAACCAGACTGCACTGTTAGTCGGAAACTGATCGGTGGTGACGGTATCCTGGTATAGGGATTGTTCTCATAGACATCACTGGGTCATTTCATCCTCACTGAACCCACCTTGACAACTAATTCCTACCTGGGGATTGTTTCGGACCATGTATTTCCCTGCATGGTGGCTCGATGGATCTGGACGCTTCCAGCAAAGCGATGCCCTGTGTCACAAGGCTCGCTTTGTGCAAAGAAGGTTTGAAGAGCATCTCCAAGCATCATATGTGTTCCCTTGGTTTCCTAAATTTCATTATTTGAATCCTGTTGATCATTTGTGGGATCATGTGGAACGCAACATTCACTGTAGACGCTAGTCACGTGTTCTGTTGTTGACGTATGTCATAGCTGGTCCAGAATATCTTCCGTTGTCTAGAGGAATAAATGTCAACACGAGTGCAAGTGGTGTCGGCCAAAGAAGGCCCAACTCGTTACTGGTCATAATAATTTGGCTCATGAGTGTGCCTGTCTCAGAGAAACATCGAGAGAGAGAGAGAAGAGTCATGGTAGACACCAGGGGATGAGATACTTGGTATAGGATATTAGTTACACGATGTAAATTCAAAATTAACCTCCACCCATTCTCTTCAATGCTATCCTTTCTTATCTGTCGACAGGTTAGTCGATTGTTTTGGATTTACGGCCGAAGCAACGTAGGATACGAGGCCCATGTATTATGTTCGTTAATTTCTTGTAATCTTCTAGCCGGTTTGTCTGTTTTGTCGGATGAAAAATCCGAGTTTCCGGAAAGGAAAATTTCTGAAGATTTTTCTTGTTCTAGACAGGATTTGAACGCAGGTCTTACCACCTAAAGGGTGTCTACCGAGCTACGGAGGATCTTATCTCAATGACAGAAAAATAAACTTTATTTTCATATCAATGGATAATAATACTTGCTTTGGTGTTTACCTAAGTCGTGTAACACTTTAAAATTCTTTGTAAAATTTCTCCCCTCCCAGATGGAGCTCGAAATCAGGCCTTTTCAACTAAAGCGGAAATCGTGCCACCCCGCAATTGCTCTGGAGACGCATTCTGAAAATTGTGATTATGTAATCTCATCTCAACTTCCTTTTACCCTGCGGTGTCGAGGGTTAGTTAAACATCGGACCTCAAGCCGTTCACAGGATAAGGTGGGCAGCCCTACGCCCCGGTGTATCCTATGTCCATAGTGATGTTGAGTTCTCAAGGCCGGTTTGCCTGCTTTGCGGGATGAAAAATCCCAGGATAAACTAGGGGAAAACCCTGCTGTCCACGCCCAAGACCGGAATTGAACTTTCCTTCCCCAGGCATATGTTGCGAAGCGAACAGCCACTAGGCTAACCGCGCGGAAGTGATTATGTAGTTTATGGGGAAAATATAAACAAAACGGTCAAGAAAGTGGGAGTTATACTCAGTGAATCAATAAAATTATAGATGAATCGATAAAATTAAAGATTCCATGAGAAAATTTCAATTTGGTGATCATTGCAATTCTATCTCTTTGGGATAATATTAAAGTTAATAATGTAAGGGTAGGGATATGGATAAAATGATTAATAACGGAAGATCCATGTTCCCAGGACTGTACATTGTGCGGTGGTTATCAAGATAATCATAAATTATTTCTGGTCCTACTTCAAGATGTCGCACAGAGAGAGAGACAAAACTTGGGACTTTCCTTAGTGCTCATAAAGGAACTTATGTGACTAATTTCAAGTTTGTAGGCAATGATCGTGTTTTAATCTTGAAAATATTGCGAAGCCAAAACTACAGCAATGAAATTTGCAACGACACGCATTTCGTACCTCATTCAAGGATTATTGCACATGGATAAGGATTCGCTGTTTCTAAAGGAAGCCGGTTCGCTCGAAGGTGGAAATTATTGGGGAAAGATATGAACCCACCGCTACACTCTTAAAAGTATTCTTAAACTCTTTGTGTTGCACCACCGAAAAAGCACATTGACTGCTATAAAAGTAGCGATGGAGCGCACGCAAAACGGACATTCCTCCTCTGTGGTAACGCTAATGGGGAGTGTACATGTGCCGGTCGTCGTAATCATCTGGCTGGGGAAATTTACTGGCTCACATAGCGGACCGTTGATAGCTGCGATGTACTGTTAATGTTCACGACGGGGGAAAGCAACCTCCGAAGCGTTTTTCCGCGAATCTGTACTAGCGATTGAACTTTGGCGGATAGCAGACCATCGGATCAATAACTCGTGCGTTCCTCTTCGCGTTCACTCGTAACCTGTTGGCTTTTCACTGACGGTTTTCTTAGGAAAGGTAATCTATTGATTCCCTAGCATGTAGAGCACAGGAAGGAAACAGAATAAAGATGGTGGACGTAGAACTCCAGTTAACTGCACTTAAGTGATATCGTTCAGCGCAATAACCGACCGTTGTTTGTTTTTTCTTCTTCCAATTCCTCGAAACGATAGATGCAATGCAGAAATACGCAAGAAAATAACTTCGTCAGGTTAACGAGACATGGTCATGAAATCCTGGTAATCTACTAAATAATCAATAACTGGATAATCGATTTAGTTTATCAGTGACGTTCCGACAGCTGCACGGTGACCTTCATCAGATCAAAATCGAACAAAGAAGCACATCATGGGAGGCGTATTACTCCGATATAATCCAATATAATGTCATGGCTGAAAATGTACCGTTAAAGCTATTTATATTAATATTGCTATGTTAATACCCAGGCTTCAGCGTACGTTCGTAGTTCAGCCAATAACGGCCATATTGTTTAGATGGAAAGAACTGGGTTTAAATCCAGTCTGAGAAGTGAAGAACTTTTATAAGAGTGTCTAACTGTAAGTTAGTTAACCGGTCTCGTAAGCAAGTGGAGGATTTTCCTGGATTCTCATAGATTTTTAATCTCGCAAAATCGCCAAAGTTTCCTGATAGCCAGTTGCTTTGGCCACTACAGTACAAATATGCGATCGCGCATATTTACGGACACGTCACAAGTTTGGACTACAAATAATGATATATCCATAAGTTTCGTTGAAATTTTACATTTCTTATGGTAATAGACGAGGTTTAGTGTTACAATTCAATGTTAATGGACGATAGAGTGTCTAGTTGTAATTTCCCAAATCTGACGGAGGACTGGGAGGAATCTATATTGCTGGCCTTGTAGGCTAGTACTTTGCTTTTTAACCAACTAACCATGGGTTTGAAATCCACCGCGTGAATTGATGTTTGTGAATGTCTTTAGATAGGAAATGAATTTCGTTGTCCGGTTTGAGACCACCACTCTGCTCAAAGTGACTTGGGGAAAAAAGTTCCATAATTTATAGAGCACGATTCGGATTATGTAACTCTAGCCACACTCGGGTAGGTTTATGACCTTTAGAAACTTCCAGTGGCTACGCATGATCGTCCCAATACTATTTGCCAAATAATTCTTATAGCTGAATTCGTTGTATGAAACTATCTTATCTTACTTAAGTATAAAGAGCTAATAAGCTTCATTTCGGCAATGAAAACATTACTTAAATTAAGGTGACCTCCCTCCATAATGTAATAACAGCATACATTTCCTAGGAAATGTGTTTTTACATTATGGAAAATACCTAAGAATAGCGATCTGAACTCCCCCACCTTTGCAACGAGCTGCCCTGGTATTGTACTACGTACTGGGATCACTTGCACTGGCTAACGCTAGTGTCGCCGATACTTTATAGTTTACTATATTCGGCAAGAAACGTTCTGATTCCAATCTTTGAGTTTCTTATTCGGTTTTAAAACTATGTGGGATTTAATATCCCCTTAATTTAAGTAATATCTTATCTTACTTTCCCTTTAACGTGTTATAGGTTCAATGGAAGTGGCGGTCAAATAACTTGCCTTTATGAAACTTAATTAGTTTTCTATGACACTGCTGTTATTTTTACCTGTGTGTATAGGGTGACCATAAAATAACTTTCCCTCTTTGGAGGCATCTGTAGCTAAAACCAATAAACAGAATGAGACCAAATTTTATATTGAGAGTTTTGAAGGCATGGGGAGATGATTTCCGAGAAAAAAAAGATTTAGTACGAAAAGTCGCCGACAGGGGAAATTTTGACGCTGACGGAACCGAAAACAAGCGGATAATTACATTAAAGGCAGATAAAATGGAATAATAATCTGCGGTAGTTAGTGCTTGCAACTTATACGGATAGAAGTGAAGCATTTTCCATAAGATTTTCCAGACTGTACCATAAGCCATATCAAGTTTGCGAGCTATGGCACGAGCGCTTGGACAAGTACTAGTCCCTGTGTTGTCGAACACTGCAGTAGCAACGTCTGTTAGTGTCTCTTCTTGCACTGCTTTCCGTCCTCTGCCAGGTCTAACTCCTAGTGATCCAGTTTCTTCAAACTTCTTAATCATAGCTCTCAGTGCTACAGCTGACATAGGACCTGTACGCAGGTTATGAAGCCGTCTAAATTCCCGAAGTGCCGCTACGGCATTGCACTGTTTAAGGTAAAACAACTTAACAAGTAAAGCACGCTGAGGCAAGATAGGACGCATATTGAGCACAATTCGTCAGTCATTCGAATAACTGCCTGAACGTTCCCAATCCCATTTTAAGTAGAATTGGTGGCTCTGCTGTCACGTACGCACATTGAAATTTGCATAATCCTTTTTACCTGCGTTTACTGCAAATATTTGACTGCTTTCGGCTCCCCCAGCGCCAAAATTTCCCCTATTGGCGAGTTTTGGTATTATAATCTTTTTTTTTTTTTTTTTTTTTGCGGAATTCATCTCCCCATGCCTTCGAAAGTCTCAATATAAAATGTGGTCTCATTCCGTGTATCAGTTTTAGCTATAGATACCTCCAAAGAGAGAAAGTTAATTTATGGCCACCGTGTATGTACAGTATGTTAACTGCATGATGGCTAGTTTTCCTTGCTTTTCGGAATGAAAGGTAGATATGTACTATCTCTTTATGAGACCAGCTAATTCATCTTTCGCTGAATTTCAATGTTCTGTATTTTCAATGCAAATTTGAGAGAAAAGAGATTCAGCAGATCTTAGTCTATTCGATAGACATGCTATTAAGAAACGAAATTATGTATCTGAGGTGGGTGTCAAAAAGCCTGCAATGGGTTACATACGATTGTGTCTCTAATGAGTGTGTCCTTTCCATATTATTGTGTATTTTACGCGAGGACTGAACTCGTCCCTCTTCTTTGACCAAATAACTCAACTGCAGTTTAAAAAATAACGCCTAGTATTTGTTTCTCGCATCGGGTAGGTGGCATTCTACTACACGAAGTTATTTGAAATTATAATAATCAAGTGAATATGAGAAGAAAGATGGGTGCTTATTAAATAAGTCAGAATAAAGCAAGTGGCAATACATCATGTGTATATATGCCTAATCGAGCCTCAGCAACTCAGTCGTATCCATAATGCATAGTTGGAAAGACAATGGTTAAATCCCGTCTATGACGGAAAGAAATTTACAAGACCTTTTCAACAGTAAATTTCAGGTCTCGTGCGGCGGTAGGATTTTCCACCCGGAAACGAAAGTTGAGTTTTCATCCCGCACGCTGAAACGACAATAAGAACACTCGATTTAGAGACATAGTACACTGACCTCATAGCTTGAGCTACCGGAGTTCCAAAAAAAGAACACGCGAGTTTGGGGTTTATCTGATTACAGACAGAAAACCGAGATTTTTTTTAAATTTTAATTCTAAGGTTATTAGAACTAACATCTTTCCATAATTAGAGTCCTTGTTATGACACAAGGTGTCAATGAAGATGGTGAGATAATGGATTTAATGTCTGGTTTAGTCTTAGACAGTGTTAAGCTACAATCCGGTTCTTGCCTCAGTATGGGGTTGTATTTAATTTTTCAAATCTTGGACCATAAAGCATTTGGAAAGCAAAAAAGTTATTCGCAGATCCTTCTTGGAATGATTCATACTTTTGGAAAAGAAATGTTGGAATCAAGTTGCGCATTCTCCATTCTCTAGTATTAACCAATCCACTGCGAATGCATACTAGCGATTTGTTGTAGCATTCGCCGATCCGAACGCATGTGGCCCAGCACGTGAACAATGCCATGGTCCTAACTCTAAACGCACACATGAATGGTCTGAGTGAAAGTGACCAATCAGACTGTAGTCTCGAATAGCAGCTTATTCAGTCTCATTGGGGAGACTTGATCCCAACCCCTCCGAAACAACATAATTCTGGAATTTCTCGTTGCTATTCGTGTGAGGAATGTGTTGTTTTATGTTAATCTCGTCAGCTGACGGAATCCTTTTTTGTAATAAACACTTCGGCACGAGTCGGTGCAGCTGCCTTGTCTCTTGCTCCCCTACACAAACACATCAGGGAAACAATGTCAATTGGTGTTTTGCTCGCTACCAGGAACGCATGTCATGTCGCTTGCCATTCAGGTCGTCGCCGGTTGCGGCTAACAGAACGCATTTGTGACGTTCCTGGGAGCTACTAATGGTGTTTGTGATTGATTGGCCGGAATTACAACCAGCAACTTCATTAGGCAGCAACGCTATTGGAAAATGTTGATAAATAGTATCACCTAAGATCGAACCACAAATATTTCGTAATGATTTGTTAATAACTGATGATTATTTTTAATAAATTAACCACACTTTTAACTTTTGTTCATTTCACTTTTTTATTTTACTTTTTTTTTTTTTCTTGTCAGAAAGTTGTCACGGTCGGTTTCCGTAGAGATCGAATGGTACAAAAATGAAAAACCAAACATTTTAGTTCCGAATAATATTTCTACGCCTTCACAGGAGGTAATGGGTGTAAAGTTATCACTTTTATCTACTTTCCGTGTCTAGGAGGGGTGGCCAACTCCGGATGGCGTGCACATACTGTACATGAGTTGATCTCACCTGATTAAACACATTAACTTGTAACCTTGACCACAAAACAAACTTCTATAGGCATCCAGCAGTCTGCCAATGAACAGGCAATGACTTCTGCGAAAATAAAGAAGGGTTATTTGACCGCCTGCGTTGTTAGTCTTTCTCGATTACTTGGAGTTTATAGCAATAAACATTTAATACGAAAAACTCTTGCTAAAGCTGACCTAATAATGTGCAGCTGGTCGTGTTCTGTTCCCGCACAACACAATTTACCAAGTTTTATGTACGGAAACGGACACAGAACTTGTCAGCTAACAAACTTGTTAATCACAGTGCCCATAACCAATAGGTTAAATATATAACTAGGGATTATTTTTGATAAAGACTGACGAATGCAGTTATATATCTGTAAAACCCTTAACGATTAACTATTGGTGCAACAAAAAAGTCAATTCTCGCCATTAATTAAAATGTAACGGGATTAAAAAAAATATTACGAATCAATCTGAATCTATAATTCATAATTCGGTACTCCCACACTCCCCCATCCCTATCAAAAATTACTTTTTTTTTGTTGTTGTTGTATGCCAGTTTGTGACAAAGGAAATAGGGAGTCTACAAATTCAATGATTTCAGTTAATTGAACTTAGCAATTTATTAAATAAAATAAATGACTAAAATTATTATAATGAGTAATAATAATTCTTTATTTAATATCGTTATTTTTGATTGATCTCTCCACAGGCTGTTTAAATTATCCCCCAGTGAATATTATGTATTAGAAAGATAACACGGGGTTCGCTAAAGCTGCAAGTTCCTGGTTGTGCTCTTCTATATTTCCATTTTTTTTCGCGAATAATCATTACTATTAGTTCTTGAAATATGTCCTGCATGGACGTTAACCGAATTTCAAAATTTTTTAAGTAAATTCATTTTAAGGTGCTTTTTTTTATAATATATGTGAGCACCTAAAGGGATTGATTTTGTCCGTATGTACGTACGCATATTCATCTTTATGTGGCTAGATGGAATTTCATTTGTCAAGTCGTTTAAATTTGATATGCATTGTTTTAAGAGCATGCGCAGTCTATCCCAGTTCAGTTCACGAAATATCGTATATTTAAAACTCTTTGGATTGCTATAAACCATTACAGGAGAGGGAAAAAAATCAGATTAATGATAATTTGAATATTTCATTGTTGACCACGTGCTTCCTTCTTGGATTCAATCATTGTTATCGTCGTCGTCCGGTAGCATCCTCTAGCAAGAGGATTGCAGCAGATGAGCAGCTCTTCTCCATTCCTCTCTGTCTGTCGCTTCCGTCATTCTTAAACCAGTCCATTCCACGATGTCATTGAATCACTCTCTAGTTGGTCTTCCACGTCTTCTCTTCCCCTCAACTTTCTCTTGTAATACAGTTTTTGTCAGGTGTCCCGAAGAACCTCTCAGAAGATGTCCTGCAAATCTGGTCTTGATTAGCTATTCAGATAGAATATCAAATCAAGAAGTTTTAAGAAGAGTTGGGATGGAAAGAACACCGCTCAAGAATATTATGCAAAGAAAAACCAGTTTGCAGGACATCTTCTGAGAGGTTCTTCGGGACACCTGACAAAAACTGTATTACAAGAGAAAGTTGAGGGGAAGAGTTCTATATAACACCACATTTCCAATGCATTTCCATCTCTCTCTCTCTTTCTGAGTGTCCATGACTCACTTCCATAACTTGCAATACTCCAAACTGTTGCTTTAACTATTCCAACTCTAACACCTATTTTAATATTCTATTTCTAATGTTCAACTCTGAAGTTCCTTTCTCTGAGATCCAGCTACCTAAATATTGAAATCTTTCCACTTCTTCTAAAGTCTTTCCTCCACATCTTATCTTTACATTATCTCTTATTTTTCTGCCCATTATCATTATCTTGGTCTTCTTTATGTTAATTTTTAGTCCGTACTCTTTACAAGAGTTTTCAATTCTTTGAACAATTTGTTGTAATCCATTTTCACTTTTTGCCATCACCATTACATCATCCGCATGTCTTAAGTTATTAATGATTCTTCCATTTATTTTTATTCCTTCTTCTACATCCTCAAGTGCCTCTCTAAGCATCTGTTCACTATAAAGGTTAAACAATAATGGTGATAACTTGCATCCTTGTCTAACTCCTCTCTCCACGGGGAATTCTCCTGTTTCCTCCCCATTTACACATACGGACGCTGTATGTGACCAATATAATCTCTTTAAAATTTCCAAGCCATAGTAGTCAATATCAATATTTTCTAGAATGTCAAAAAGCCTTTTATGTTTCACTGTATCAAATGGTTTTTCAAAATCTAGAAATCCCCAAAACAACTTTCCACCATGGTTTAGTGTTTTCTCCCCAATAATTCCTAGACAAGTTATAGCCTCTCTGGTTCCTCTGTTGGTTCGGAATCCAAACTGTTCCTCATTCATTTCTTTTTCTATTTTATTCTTAATTCTCTCTAAAATTATTTGTGTCAGAATTTTTGCTGTGTGAGTTATAAGGCTTATCGTTCGGGTTTATATTTGTTACGGTCTAAAACTCGCGTCTTTTTTGGAATGGGGATAAAAATTGATCTTCTAAACTCCTCTGGTAATTCTTGTCTCTCATAAATTCCGTTAATAATTTGCCATAACACTTCCATACCTTTTCCACCTATATTCCTTATAAGTTCTATTCGTATACCATCTATTCCAGGGGATTTTCCTTCTTTCATCTTCTGAATTGTTAGATTCCAATCATTGTTATAAAGCAGTAAAATAATTTAAACATTAAATACATGCTTCCAGTCTACAGAATACAATTGAAAATGCTAAAGCCATTTACATATAATGAATAGAAATTATGAAAAGCTCTGCTGGGTGATTGAGGCCAGGCGATCTCACACATGCATGACATTGCATGTACAGTTATATGATGCAAACTGCAACTTCTATATTTATAAGACATAAGCAACACTGAGGAAAATAATATTTTATTTATAAGGAAAGTAAGTTTCAGAAAACCGTACTGTCGCCAAGCTGTACATTGTGTTTTCACTTAATCGTCTCGGGTCATCAGAAAATCGTTATCTTTCGTCTCTCTTTATGTTACCAAACACCCATAGTGCACCTGGTGAGTTATGGGATCCAACGGTTCTTCCCTAACGGTTGTTATGTCCTGCGGGGTGTGAAATATTCTGACCTACAGTAGCAGGTGTGTTGCTGAAAGATGGCAGGTGGTCATCTTTTGCGTTGCGAATTCAAAACGAAGAACACAGCTTCGAAAACTGGGATGCATTTACTTTCGAAAATGATTTTCTGGACTTCCGAAATGTCCTTGTCGATGAAGTATTCTATTCGACGAACTATTCGTGTCCTTCAAAATACATATCTGTGAAAGGTTGTTTGGTTAGAAAAATAACACAGACAAGCAGCTGTTTTCAGGGCATGCGCAGTCCACTGAGTTCACGGAATATATATTGTATATGTCGAACTCTGTGCTTTGGATTGCCATAAACAATTACAGGAGAGGGGGGGGGGAAATCAGAGATTAATGATAGATTTGAATACTTCATTGTTGACCACGTGCTCCTGTCCATAAATTATCCCAACAATGAGCGGGGGAAACGAGTGTCCTCGACATTTTTTTCTTACTTTTGTTAAATTTTTGAAAACGAAGTCGAAGCTTCTTACAGAAGATGGGGGAAAGAAAGGAGGTGGGGGGTTCTTGAGTGGTATTATTTTGCTGCCAGCATCCAGCCATCTGGCCATACCTCCCCCCCCCCCATACACACACTCCCTTCAAACCAAGCTCAATACACCTTCCAAACTCGGTCTATTTACCCGGCAAGCACGCGACCCGTAGTCCACGCGACACGTGCAAGTACGCTTGGGTGTTCGCGAGTAATCTCATAATGTTCCAAGAGCCAGGTGTTCCGGGGGAAAAGTTCGTATTGGCTCAGCAGGCGCATGCAACAGACACCATTATTTTCATCTCTCCCTTCCCCCCCAACGATTTTCTTCCCTCCCCCGCTTTTATGGGTGTTCTAACCATTGCATATAGCACAGACAAGCGTCTGCTTCTCAGTTGCCAACCATTGTTATGTGTCGAGTTGTGGGAAAAGAGAAAGTTCCGTTGAGCGTTTACAATAGATCACGTGAGGGGTGGGGGGGGGCTGTTCCGTTATGTCGATCGGACATTCGAAACTGCTGGCCGATGTTTGTTGACAATACACGAAATCGCTTGCGAGGTTTCAAGGTTATTATAACGGATTTTACTCATGGAATGCTTTTTTTTTTTTTTAGGCGCTCCTTAATTCTCCCCCCCCCCGTTTTCTAATATCAGCACTCCTTTGAAGCCGAATCTTGCCATCTGTTGCCTTGTTTATTTACGATATAACAGCACAACCGTTGGTTGGCCTATGGGACAGATGCTTTTAAGCATACTGTATACACAATACCTTTTGTATGTCCGTAATCAGGAACGTTCAATTCTTCTTTCAATCCGTTTGATCATATATTCATTCCTGTATATATATGTGTGTGTGTGTTTGCTGAATTTCAATGATAGAGAACGTTTGGAGTGTGGGTTGTAGGTAATCGTCTCGTACTACTGTTGCTGGGTCTTCGCATACCTCATAAGCTGCGAAAAATGCTCTGATATAATATTGAATATAATTTATAGAAACTAGGATAAAATCGTTATATAGCTATATTCAGATAAGCAGTCATCTTTCTAAACGAAGTGATGCTCAAAATCTGGAATGGTCTACATGTTCAGATGTACAGTTTTTTTTCGTAAAATATGTCAACACTTTGATTCGTTGTAACAATCCCGGATCTGATTAAACCGGATTTATTGAAATTTGGCATTTGGAAGTCTAAAAAAACTGTCGAACGAACACCAGTTTGGTTCCCAATATGATGCACAATAACAACTCCGCTCTACCTTTAAAAAATGAATTTACTAGAATTTGTTATTTCAAATCACCAAATTTGACGAGTTATCTGAATTTTGGTGTCATTTAGATAATTTATGTGGAAAATTTATGCAACGCTACACTATTCGAAAAACGATCTAAAATTATATGCTAATAAATAAATTATCTGCAGTACATAAAGTAAAAAAAAAAAACTCTGCCTTCAATATTCAATTGTTGTGATAATGAATTATGTCACTTACAATGTCGTTGTAAAACACATCTTTTAGATCCTTACAACCGGATGGAGCATGGAATGATTTCGATTTAACCTAAAAATGCTTCTACTGAAATGCAGTTTTTTTTTTTTAATAACTTCGCTAACATCATAGATCAATGCGAGGATTCAAATGAACTCCAGAGAAGAAGAAACAGATTCCAAAAAAAAAGTGTAGAATAAATATAATAATTATGAACAGAAAAGACGCCCATATATAGGATTTAATAATGTTTATTTTATTTTATTTATTTACTTATTTTCCACCGTAGTTAGCCGACTGGTTACGTATCCGCTCTCCAGCTAACAGGTTGCAGATTCGAATAACACATGATCATGGATGTATGGATATTTGCTTTTAGATGGGAGGGGGAATGAATTTCATCACCCGGCTTGGAGGCCTAAAGTTGAAAAAGTTCCTTAGCTGGTTTCTAGAGCAGAATTTCCAGATTGCGTTTAAAAATACAAAAATATATAATATTAAAAAAAATGGAAAAAATCCTTATTTCTCAGTGTTTTTAATGTCTTTTTTATGGTGGGGTTACATAAAATAAATAAATTTATTCATGATGTGTTTTTGTTTCTTTAAAATATGTTATCCAACCACAGGATCAAAGATTGCTATAAATACACTGCTTGGAAAGAAGTCAACGGACAGCATAGTATGAGGAACAAACGGCCATGGTGCCCACCTTAATAACATGTAGGACCTTCCGCTCTCTGTGATGACTTCAACAATCCTAGAGGACATACTTTCAACAAACGTAACGATAGCGAACAGTGGGAACTTTGGACCATTCTTTCTATAGGCATGTAATGAGTCATCTTGTCTTGGACTATTGTGGGATGGAAGTCTCTTGACCTCACCCGATATTCCACATCTCACAGATTATTCAATAGGGTTGAGATCAGGGCTCTGTGGACGCCAATCAAGTGTGGTAATGCCCACAAACGACACAGTTACAGCAGCAGCGTTATGACACGGTGTATTGTCTTGCTGAAAGAGACAGTTCCATAGAAACGCGACGAAGTAGGAAGCATTGCATTGTCCAGAATGTTCAGATACCTCTCGAAGTTCAATGTTCGTGGCACCGCAAACAGAGGTCCGATGCCAAACCAGGACCATACCATCACACCGCCACCTCCGACCACCACCACCACTACCAGTTGGGGTTACGCACTCTGGTAAGAGACCCACACCTGTCCATCTCCTCGGCAGAGAGAGTAGTGTGATTCTGATCGCACCAGAGCTTTTCAGGCTTCCAAGTCCCACTCTACATGCTCTTTGCACCAAAGAAGACGAAGCTACATTTGGTTCGGGTAATGTGGAACTTGCATATTGCCGTCCTAGCATGGAAAATCCCATGTTGTGAAACTCAGTTCTGAATGTTTTTGTGCAGATTCATGTTCCAGTAAATGTGTCGGCCACGGTTTTAACATATGTTCCTTCGTAGCACCGTACGGTAAAGTTCGAGTAAGTGTGTTATGTTGTCCACTGCGAGTAGCACTTGCAGTTGATTCCCTGCACTTACATCTCAGTATGGTATCACTGATTGTTGACCTGGGATGGTCCAATTTGTCAACAATTTGCCGAGCGCACAGGCCTGGAACATGGCAACCTATCACAACGCCTCTTTTAAACTCCATGAATTCCCCATCTCGCAGCCATTTCATCCGGACGCAGTTGCACTGAATTGGGAGCATCATTTTCCTCCAATTTATTACAATCATATGTCCATTGACTTCTTTCCAAGCAGTGTAGATTATTTGTGTTTAAGGAAACGTTGCGCTTTTGGTTTTCTCTCAAAGACAAATATACTTATGTACATTTTCCTAATCCAAAGTATGGATATCTCGAATAGTTATAATAGAGTGGATACCCATCTTATCATATAGCAAGTAAACTGTAAAAACTGTTCCGAAAAGTAGTGGCTTTTAGAAAAAAAGACTACAAGAAAAAAAAATCCATATATATATATAATGTGAGCGCCCAAGGGAAAGAAATGATATCTGGAATATATGTGAGAGGAAAACTGGCTAAGAAAACGTCACGAATATTAGCGAGATAGTGACAATTATCTGGTATCGTGGTAAGTAGTTGGACATTTACATTACTTGGTTGGAAAGCCTCGATAAATAAAATTGACTATAGCCGCGTATGAGCATTTAATAAAAATATTAAGAAGTAAATAAATAAAAGTTAAAATAAATAACTAAATAAAAAATTAAAACAGACTTGAACTGCACTTGTGTTGAATTTCATACAATATGTAACAAGTCAGCTGGATTGATATCGTTTGTAAACATCTCTATGAACACACCGTATAAGTTAACATTATTTGAATGCTGAAACGCTATCTGCAGAGTGAAACCATTAGTTCGACAATACTATAGCAGTGTCAGGCAGATTTCATCCAACTAGATTTCAATAGCATTACAACAGCTTAATCTTGTTTACGTACAATGCCTGGAGAAACATTACAGCTCCAATGGTTGCAACAAACTGTTTGTACACCTGAAAAGGGTTGCGACACAGTTGGCAAAGGAACCAGGTGATAGATGTCAAAGGCTTAGATTTTGCCTTTCGTAATTGAAGAACGAGGACCAGAAGAATTGCTTTTAAATTATGACACAAGCGCGACAATAACTGCACATCAACATATGCTGTTCTGTGTAATCAGAACAACGTGGAAGTGAAGAGAAATGACATTCACATCGACTGAAGTTCGGCCCATAGCATAGAATCTAAGTGCGCTTCACACACGACTCTGTAAACGATTTTTACATCTCAGTAAAAATTTCACTTCAGACTACTTGTTAAGCCTGTAGTAAATTTTACATTTGTTATGCGAAAAGGTTGATGGGTGAGTACCGTATGTGGGTAGAAGGGAAGGGGGTACTACTTTTTTTTTTTTTTTTTGGTGGTTAATCGGGGGGTCTACCATGACCTCATTACACCACAACAGCCCGTCTGTTAAAGGCATGGTGGTTTCCCTTCTTTCCCTGGGGCACTCGCCACGCGCGGGTTCTTTAAATAATCTTTTGAATGTGGCTACCCTACAGCGAAGACGCACAAAGACTCGTTTCAAGTAGCCTGAGGAGTTAGGAGAGCGTGTTCTTTCGGGCGCGTGCGGTTTACGGCTGTCATCGCGAATGGGGAACGGCGGAAGGGGAAATCCGAGATAGCTTTTCAAGGGTATTCTGCAGATTACTCTCTCTCTCTCTCTCTCGTCGCAGTCTGCTTCCTAATTGTAACTTTAATGTCTTTTTTTGTTTGTACAGCAGACGTCACAGTTAAAAACTCAGCTAGTAAGCAGGTTGCCAATTCCAGTAATGTTAGATTCAATGGAAAAGTCATTTGGTGTGGTGTATCCCTTTCTGCACTATAGAAAAACCACATTTAATGATAGTGTTTATTTAGCTGTCGTTTCAGTAGTATGCAGTTAAGACAGAAAAGTTATTATTATTATTTATTCTTTATCATTAATGAATTGAATCATCTGTAGACAAGAACGATTTCTCTTGTACACAGTTAATACAATAGTTGATCTAGATCAGAGGACTGGGTTAAGGAGAATGAATGTCAATTTAATGTGGCAAAATGTAAGGTTATGAATTTTGGGGTGAAAAGATTAGCGGCGGTATACCACATTGGTGGAACTGTACTCCAGGAGATTGATGAGGCCAGGGATGATTTGGGAGTGTTGGTGGATAGGAAGTTGAAGTTTAGGGGGCACATTGCAAAAGTGGCTAAATCAGCTCATTAAATCACTTGGTTACTGAAGAATACTTTGATGAGCAGAGACAAGCAAGTTACTGTTCCTCTGTATCGAGCCTTGATAAGAACCCATCTTGACTACTGTGCCGAGATCTGGGCGCCAGGGTTTCTTCTTGATGAGGAGGAGGTGGAGAGGATCCAGAGGCGAGTGACCAAGATGATAGCTGGTCTATGTAATGAACGTTATGAGAACAGGTTGAAGATTTGTGGGTTGCAGAAATTGGTTGAAAGGCGAAAAGGGGTGATATGATTGAGACATTCAAATTACGGAAGGGTTTCTATAAGATTAATTCAGAGGATATTTTTCAGAACAGTACTGGTGGCGGGAGGACTAGGGGCCATTCATGGAAACTGGGCAAGAATGTGGTTAGCAAGGGTGTTAGAAGTAGGTTTTTTACTTGGAGAGTGGTGAATGAGTGGAATAAGCTGCCAGAGTCTGTTGTGGGTGCTATGACAGTGAATGAGTTCAAGGCGAGGTATGATTGATACTGTGTGGACGTTGAATAGTTGTTCTTGATATAATGTTTAGGGCCTCCCTCGATGAGTCCAAGGACTCATTGGAGTTGTCCGTAATAATAATAATAATAATAATAATAATAATAATAATAATATACTTGTATACTTGGTACTGTATTGTTTCAATTCATCTGATTTTACTAGGATAGAAAATTGATTGTATTTATGACTGGATGAGTAAATGACCTTAGTTATTTACTAAGGTCATTTCCTCATCCTAAAACAACTGGATGAGAACAATTAACAACTAAAGTTTGGTGACTTCTAGATTTGTCGTTTCGATGCATTGACTATTCAGTATTAATATTACAGACAAAAAGATATTTTATTAAATATGTTTTTGTCTAAATTTGTGGAGATGAAATGCGCCGACTTGAATGTTTGTTATATTGAATACCCTACTATCCTCCAAGGCCTCTATTGTTTTTCTCAGAAACTTGAGTTTTTCATTTATCCAAAACAGACAAAAACGTATATAGGACGCACTTCATTAACAGATGCAATATACTGGCCTCACAGCCTTCGTTGGCTAGGTCACAATTTCAATTAAACCAAAACCACCATAAATAATCGAACTTTCCTTGGAAAGATACAGGTTCCAGTTCGGCCTGTAGTCAGAAAATATTTATTAGGTTTTTTAAAACAAAAGAAAGGGCGAAGTTTATCAATCTTCTACAGTGGAGGCTGATTTTTCTCTTGGTTATTGTCCCTGAGTAATCCTATAGGTAGTAGATGATATACATTTCTCGGCATGGGACTGAAATGAGATTACCATTCTGCTTATTGGAAGCCTGAAATTCTCGATGACGGTACTGGTGTTCTATAGGTTTGCAATCTTTGGTGTAGAGGATAATTAATATAACAAAAAATGACATTAATAATTCCACAATGGCTAAGTGGAATTTAACAAAAATCTGGTAATTAGGGTGTCTGTTCAAATTTGGATATTTAGGATCACTATTCAAATTTATCGTTCCTGTTCGATCATTTTAGTGGTAATGAAATTGTCTAATATTTGTGTAGAGCCGAAATCGGCTCCAGGTTCAATTACTGCAAGAATGAACAATGCCACTATACAGTAATGCTTACAAAAATGTACATTTTCATGATTAACAGCAATCAAGACCTTATTTGTTTACTCACATTGTGTTTTAGATATTTAAATGACATGTCATAGCATAGACATTCTTCACGAATAAAACTATTATATTGCGAGGATGTGCATGATGACTATTTTTGAATCTTGAATCCATTTTGAATCATGCGATCATTATAAAATCACAGCAGTGCCAGAGATTTGTATCTTCCCACTCTCATTGAGACTATTTCAAACTATATCCAGACCATTTCAGGTGTGTAAAATTGTCAAGAGAAGGACTTGGTATTAAATGTTTTACATAAAATGCCAAAAAATGATATACAGTAGTAGCAAACCTATTTAATCACCTTTACTTGAAAAAATTGTTATAAATGTTCGTAGGTCTTTCTATTCAAAATGCATACGTTACTTTTGTGACTGCAAAGGGAATGAAGTGCTCATCATAATTAGTAAAACTTTTTTTCTGGTCTCCCAAGGGCAGTAGAGATGATGTTTGCCTTGAAATACCAATTGAAATGTTCACACATAAAAGAAAGGATAAAATTCTCTTATTCTCTTAGAAAATGGTTTTTATTTCAATATTTAAGAGATCTACGTTTATTGAATAATTCTGTACTCAATGGTTTTATATTTCCTCTCCCGTTTTTTATATCCTGCAATATATATGTGTCACGTTTCCTTCTTGATCATAATTTCAGCCGCTGTACGCAGAGTAATGCCTAAAACTATGTATAGAAATTCGTACTGCACTTGGAATGCAAACCTGCTCAAGGAGAGGAATTTATAAACTCTCGGGGAAGTGGAGATATTTTTTGTCTAATATGCAAATTTTTATGTGAACCAGTTAATTATTTTAGCGGGAAAATATCACTTTCGGAAGAGGAGGAGAAGCAGCTGTATGCAAATTTTTGACACGTGCTTTCATCACCCACAGATATATACACGCACAATCTGTTGAGGTGTCAAGATGATAAATCTTTTTTTTTTCCTCAGAAGTTCAGATAACTTCGTGTTCTTGACTAACACTCCAAAGTAAACATCTGTGTGCGTTCCTTTAGATTTGTGCGACATTTCCAGCAGCAATTCATATCATTATGTGTTAAAAAAAGGGAAAAGAGGGCTACCACAAACCCAAGAATCTCTACCGGACACATTTTTTTCATCTTTTATCTTCGTTCAACCCATTGTCCCTTGACATCTGGCTCCAGCCTAGCTAAAGCTCTCTGCTTTGTCCCTTTGTTTTGGAGTTTCTCTCTCTCTCTCTCTCTCTTTTTTTTTTTTCCCCCTCTCGGCAACACTTCGTAAGCGTTTGCCACGCGACCAGTGCCCTAATTACAGCTGCTTTAGGGTAGAGTAGGCCAAAGTAAATCCTGGCTGCTTGATCTGTTATCGGCGTGCCTTTAGAAAACTCTGATAAGCGTCTCTCTTCGCCTCCTACCGCTGTGGGCACGTGTCGACCGATCTCCTTTCCCAGGGACTCTCTTTTATTTTTTATTTCCCTTGCATTTGCTTCCTCTCCCCCCCCCCCTCGCTTCCATCCGAAATGGTTTCATGAAGATTTGCATACAGCTGAATTTGCCAAGTTCTCAAAGAAAAGTGAACAAAGTAGGCGTTGGAAAGGGAAGGGGAATACCTACTAGGAGGCATGGGATTAGGGGAACGACAAAGAGACCCCCTTACAGGACCTCAAGGGGTACGTTACTAAAAACACTCTAAATATGCTCTGATGAATGGGATCGTCCACGTGTTTAGATGTTTGAGTCTCTACATCGAAAATTTCTACGTTGTTATTCGTGTGTATTGTAATTAGAGCAGCGTGAATTGTAAATTATTAATTTCTGTTATGAGGGTTTAATCTTCCTTCTGGTTAAAACAAGAAATAATCCACAGTACTGAATATTATTGACTGGCGATCTGTTACTGACGTGATTTCCTCACATAAACCCTATCTATCAAAGATAAACTTTGATAGATATTGTTTCGAATGCACTCAATAAAATTATAGATGACGTCATTTCTTTCTTCTTTTGCAATCCGAAGTCGAAAAGATCATTTGTGGGTCATCCTGGTTGGTTTTCTGCTTCCGCAATAACACTATCTCGTGGTGACAAGTGATGTAGGTTTATTTATTTATTATCACTTTGATTATGTCAATTTTATTTAAACTAATTAACTATAAATTAACAAAGACTGGCTTATATTCAATAAAATAATTTTAATCTGTGAAACTCGTCCATGACCGGAGAGCAACGGCAAAGAATGGTCATTCTTGTAGCACAGAGCTAGTTTAGTCGGGATTATATGACGTATTTTGTCCCACTAACGTCAACCAAACTCGGTGAACTGACAATTAGGCTATGAATCGCTTTGGCTAATGTGCAAATGATATGTTGTTGTTTTTGTCGTGTGGGATTCCCCCAGTTTTCCTCATCCATCCCTTAGGACCTGCTGAGCCCTCCAAATGAGGGATTTTAAGTATGTATTCTATCTATCTATTCCCTTCTGCCATACGGCAGGGGGGGGGAGCAGCTATATGCTACCATATAGGATACAGCCATAGGACATAGCACGGCAAGGATGGCGACGGGAAACCACCCTGCTCATAATCATCTCCCTAGTATCCTGTGTTCACGGGGCCGGTTTGCCTGGTTGCGGGATGAAAAACCTCAGATAAACTGACGGAAAAAACTTGCTGTCCACGCCCAAGACCTGCTAACTTGGCTATGTCTGAGAAATACCCTTAAGCTCCTCACGTCGTCGACGGGAATCGAACCTAGGACACTCCTTCCCCAGGCATAGGGTTGCGAAGCGCAAAGCCAAGGTTTGTCTGTTCTGAGGGAAGAAAAACCCGAGTTTCCAGGTGAAAAAAACATCTATGAGACCGGCTAAATCACCTTTAGTCGAAAGGGACCAGATAAAGGTTCCTCACGTCATGGACGGGAATCGAACCTAGGTCTGCAAATGATATGCAACGGGATAGAAAATTTTTTATCAATACGGAATTCGCAAAGTGACCACAGACGTTCACAATATATACCCATAGATAAAACTTTAGGTTATTCTTGTTAATTAGAGCTTCCTTAATTTAGTCAGTAGAAAGGATGTCCTTTGGTTGGCAAGACAGACCTAGGTTCGATTCCAGTTGGTATGAGAGGGGAAATTTTATAAAGGCTTTTTGATTGTAGATAAGTTAGCGGGTTTCATACGAAAAAAGTAGTTTTAAGTGTTCTTAGTGGCTATGTATATATATATATAAATATATATGTTACATATACAGGATGTTTCAAAAAGAATGTCCCGATTTGTAAAATTGTATATCTCTGCAACCACGAACCACAAATAAATGCTACTTGTACCATGTGAACGGCCTTAGCCCAGAGTTTGATATGACGCTCAAACAGCCGCTACCCTTAGTTAACTTTAGGCCTTACTTCATACTTGGTAATTTATTTTGTAACTGTATCACATTTTCATTATTAAATATAATTATTTGAAATCGGGTCATTCTTTTCGAAACACTCTGTATATATATATATATATATATATATATATATATATATATATATATATATATATATATATATATATATATATATATATATATATATATATACACACACACACATATACAGAGTGTATATATATATAGTTATGTACTTATATATAGTTATGTACAGAGTGTTTCGAAAACAAAATAAATTACCAAGTATGAAGTAAGGCCTAAAGTTAACTAAGCGTAGCGGCTGTTTGAGCGTCCTATCAAACTCTGGGCTAAGGCCGTTCACATGGTACAAGTAGCATTTATTTGTGGTTCGTGGTTGCAGAGATATACAATTTTACAAATCGGGACATTCTTTTTGAAACATCCTGTATATATAACATATATATTTATATATATGTTATATATATAAAAACTCTTATATCTTATATATATACAGGGTGTTCGGGATAAATTTGACATATTTATAATTAATTATATTTTTCCGTAAGTTACATGTATTAACACACACTTCTCTTCATTTAAAAGTTTGGACCCTTCTTCATTCATATACAAGATGTCAGAAAGGATGGATAGCTGGAACCCACCTGAATCATGGAAGAGAATAACTTGTATCATGATGATTCGTGCCCGCCATCAAAATAAGGATATTACGACTGCTGCCCAATGCTCCCTGAATACAGTAAAAACAATCAGGCATGAACTAGAGACTTGCAATGGTGACTACGAGGATGTAGCAAGAAGAAAGATCCCTAGCAGACGATCTGATTGCGTTCGTACAGCAGAATTCCTCGCAAATCTGCAGGAACAGGTGTTGAAGAACCCTGGCATTGGAATTCGGGCTTTGTTCGTGGAGTTGCTAACTGTAGTCAAGCCCTGGATAACAAGGGTAGCCAATGGTAGGCCGTATGTATGGCAGCAGGATTCGGCCCCTTGCCACACCTCTGGGAAAAGTCAAAAATGGTTGTCTGAAAATTTCTACGACTTCACCAGTCCAAATGTTTGGCCTCCAAACTCCCCAGACCTTAACCCCATGGATTATTTTGTATGGGGCGCAGTTGAAAAAGACACCAATCGCACTTCCAGTAATACAAAAGCCCAGTTAATGGATAAAATTAAAACAGTTTTTGCGGCCCTTCCCAGGGAGACTGTAGCATCAGCTTGTTCGAGGTTCCGAAGCAGAATTGAAGCTGTGATCGATGCTAATGGTGGTTATTTTGAGTAAATCTTGTTGATAGTATTGTAATTAACTCTGCCTGTAATGTTTTTTTGTCAATTCATTAAATTTAATAGATACAAAGAAGATTTTCTTTTTCCTTACGAAACTGTCAAATTTATCCCGAACACCCTGTATATATATATATATATATATTTTATAGCTTCTATTTTAAAAAATAATAATTATACTGACTAGGAACACCGAGAAGGGTATAATAAAATCTTTAATCAAACATGACTAGTTTCGTCGGAACGCCGACTTCTTCAGGTGTGTAAATAATTACAAAACTGCATCAGGATAGCAGTTATATATATATATATATATATATATATATCTTTCATCTGCAGCTGTTTGTTATAATATCGTTTTTCACAGAAATTAGTTATTTCTGTTTTCCTGCTCGATGTAGCGGTTAATGAAACACACCCTATTTCAAGGGAATTTTAAAAATTCATTCATTGTATTAATTATTTACTTAATTAATTCCGGTGTTGATAAATCACTTTCATCATCTCTTGACAAACGCGTTTAATGT
This sequence comes from Typopeltis vanoorti, assembly GCF_054136105.1. Lineage (NCBI taxonomy): Eukaryota > Metazoa > Arthropoda > Arachnida > Uropygi > Thelyphonidae > Typopeltis > Typopeltis vanoorti. Next base: position 17,696,170 of record NC_143558.1, read on the forward strand.
ATGCTGTCTTAACAAACAAACGAATATTTGTTTACCTCTAAGGAGGGACGAACTCACATCAAAATGACTTCATCCGAAGCAAAAATGAGGAACTGTTTCTTTTTATCGGAATGATAAGCAGTAGTAAATGCATGCATTCCGAGTTACTGATTATCTTGACCTCTTCACAGTCTCGTGCCATTCGAAAACCTACAAATATTTCCTTTCTGTTAAAACCAATAAGTACAGGAACTACATGGGAATCTCATCAACATTCTTGTGAGATCTAATCAAACAAGTTGAATGCCGTCTGTCGGATCGCTTTACTACACTTCTCATAACTCCTCCGCTTTGTGATCTTCGATATTTTCCCGAGCGTGCAAAATAAGTTGATCGCATTGCCGTCCGTCAGACGACCTGTTGTCAAGAGGTGTTCTTGTAACTTCATTCTCGTGGCGTTCGATTCCTCCGTCCATACCAAACACTAGCTCCATCTGCAGGATACCCGATTCCATTCTGGAAGAGCACTTGAACACCGACCGTCCATTCGTTTGTCATCGTGCAGCTTTCCAAAAGAAGACGCTACCACATTCCACACATTCCCTTTCTTGGTATTACTCGCCCTAAATCATGTATGGAATCCAATCTCCGCAGTTGTTCAGTCCGTGTGAGGATTTGTGAAAAGATATTCAAACGATGGGCGTAATATAAAGTTTGATAACTGAACGTCCCGTAGACCACTTCTCGCAGGAAGCGTCAAATATCCAAGTGCTTCCACGGAAAAGTGAACTGACAGCACTTCAGATTCCTTCGTAAGAAGAAATAAGCACAGCTTTCTTTTTCCGTGTTTGCTTTAGATAAATTATCTTTTCTTTACTAAATATATACGATTTTTTTAGCCATTTGAGAATTTTTCAAATTTCCGTTCCTTTTAGACAAAAACAGAAATCACACCGCGTAGTGAACAACAATAATATGGCATGATCTAGACTCTAGATTCTAGAGTAAACTTTCAGGTCTTCCATGTTGTCAATAATTGGTTTAAAATTCAAGTCACTGATATGCGAAGTAATAGCTAAGGCTCTATGACATTGCAAGTTTTAATGTTGATTGTTATAAACTTAATATTTAAGAATGGCAAATGCTATAAAAACACTTGAACATCAAGGAGTAGAAGACATAAACATCTTCATATATACCCAGAGTAAATCCATTGATTCATTACCGTCTGAAAAATAAAAAAACTAAATAAAATAAACAGAGAAGTTCGAAAGAGAGATGCTGTGCAACATTTATTACGTGAATGGACTAACTCTTCACAAATTTGAAATGGACCAACAAAGAATTAAAAATTCAAGATGGATATTTAAATAGTTTTAATTTTACACAATAAGCACGTCATTAAAATTATATCTAAATATAATTTTAATTGATATTAAACCAGAAGAACCTGACGAAATGTTCAATGGATTGAATGAAGGAGTAAATGCAGGTTTGAAAACAAAAACAATCTTAATAAATATGAAAAAGAAAAGTAGTAGGCCTGTGTTTAGAGAGCTCCGAAAGTTAAGTTGTTTAGCTTAGAGAAAAAATAGAGATATTAGTTAAAAATTGTGTTAGAATTAGATTATAATGCAATGGTAATAGATTTAAGTTAATCGTTTTATTTAAATATAGTTAATATAGCCTTTTTGCACGGTAATTTGCGTAGCGTAGCGTAGCAGAACAATGGCGTCCAAGGCTTCATTGTTTAAAGAATTCAACTAAAGGGACTTTGTGCAGTGCAATATTTGATATATACGCATTATGAAAGGCAAACGGACCTTGGTTTGAAAGTGATAGTGGTAGGAAAGTGTGCCGAAAATGCTACGAAACCGAGTGTCAAAAGTGCGGGTCAGGTCGCGGGATTGAAGCGGTGGAGGGAGCAGAGGATACGCGTGAAAATGTGTGACGGTGTAACGGCAGATAGGAGTGAAAGAGAGGTTAAAAGTGACACGATTGAGAGAGAAAAAATAGTAGTACGATTGTAAAGAATGAAGATTTGGTTGTAATGAGGGAGACAGCTCGGTTACATGGAGTGGTACACAGGACAAAGCGGGAGCTGCAACGAATACCGAAACGTCTGGCGAGTGGGTCAGTTGATATCAGAAAGAAAGAAGTGCGAAAAAAGAGAAAGGAATGCTTGACTAAGAGAGAAGGAAATATTAAGGAGCGAGTCTTGTACGGCACCTCTATCATAAGAAGTGTGATTGACGAGAGATTGACAAAATCGCGCTTCCCGGGTGCAAAATTTAACGTCAGCAAGGCTATTGAAGCGCAAAAGGGTAAAATGAAAGAGTTGATTGTTTCGGTTGAATGAATGATTTCAAAGGAGAAAAGTATGGTATGAGGGAGTGAACAAAGGAATTATTGGAAGTAGCAAAGGAAAAGAGAGAAAAAGTTAAGATAGCGAGTGTATGACAGAGTTGAGCTAGAAGGAGCGCCATAATAGCGAATTAGTGGATGCGTAGGTTATGCAGGAGGAAGAATGTGGAGTTTGTGGATGTGTGGAATGAGTTTCAAGGATGAAAGAACTTATACAAGAAGGATGGTTTGCATCTAGGAAAAAGTGTTATCGAATGAAGTGAAAGTGGATGTGTAAAATCAGGGAAACAAGAACTTTTAGGGGAAAAGCTGTTGAGCAAGTACACAGATATCAGTGAGGCAGTTGAGTGTATAATTGTGCAAAAAATGCCTAAATTAGTATAAAACATCAGGATAGCCGTTGACTAATTTATGTACACTAGGAGCTGGGAGCATTCGGAATAAGCAGAGGGAATTTTTAGCATTGGTTAGTTCATCCTGGTCAAAGGTTATTCGCATTAGAGAATATGGCTGACAGAAGATGATACAGTTAGTGGGATAGAATGTGAAAGGTAGTGTATTCAGAGAGGATAGAGAGAAAAGAATGGGGGAGGTGTTATCGATGATAGCCGATGAACTGCAACCAAAGAGAGCAGAAGTTCAACTGCAGGTCAGTGAAAATAGCGCATGTGAAGTCACCTGGTGTGAGATATAGGCCAGTAGAAGAAAATATACAGTGGGATGCTTCTGTAGACCAGATGGAAAAGATAATGGCAATAGTATGTATCAGCAAATAGACTCAATGAGTGCAGAACAGGTAATTATTATGGGAGATTTCAACTATGGTAACATACATTGGAGAGGGCACATGGGAAGAAGGGAATTGATTTTATGCAGTTACTACGGAATAATTACCTGAGGCAGCATGTGATGGAATGTACTAGGGGTTTAAGAATGCACGATCTAGTAATTGCATCAGATAATTTTTCTGTAACCAATATGACCACATTGCCACTAATTGGTGAGAGTGAGAATATGGTCTTGAGCTGGGAAGTGTAACAAGCTTAGTACATTGCTTGGATCAGTGCCATGGCATATGAAACTGCAAGGGCTGTGGATAGTATATGGGAAGCGGTGAAGGAGTGTTTGAAGGAAGTAATCGTAGACTGCATACCTAAAGTCAGGAGAAGAAATCAAGTGGGAATTAAATAGATGAATATCATCATTAAAAGGAAGCTACAATAAAAAAAAAAGAAAAGAAAGAAAAAAAATTTGGAGGGAATTCAAGGAGAAAGTGACCAGCAGGCACACGAACAGTACAAAGCACAGGCCAGAAGGGTAACTAGTGTAGTAAGAAAGGCAAAAGCAGAGTATAAAAGGAAGTTAGCGGTGTAGGCTAAAAATAATCCCACAGTCGGTATGTTGCAAGTAAAAGGAATAATGTTTATGGCAGAATTATTTTAATAAATAGTGATGGTAGGGAGGTAACTGAATCAGGCAAAATAGTAGAATTACTAAGTGAATACTTTGCAAGAGTATATTATCCAGGTGGAGATATTGCAGTAACGAGAGAGGCAAAGGCGTATATGGAAACTGAGGTAAAAGTGAGGAAACTTGGAGGCGCACAGCGTATTACAGAACTTTTATGTGAATACAGCTATGGGAATCGACGGCATGCCAGCTCGAAAATGTGCTAGGAAATTGACAGTGCCTTTGACCACGTTGTTTAATAAGTCTCGGCTCTGGGTTATTCCCAAGGGAATAGAAAGGGAAAATAAGTGCGCTACATAAAGGAGGCTCCGATACTGATGTAGGAAATTACCGAGCGATCAACATATCACAAGTTGTTGTCTAGGTACTGGAGGAGATGGTCAAGAGGAATGGATACGGAACACAGGAATCGATAGACGGAAATGGGATAGTGTTTTTTTGGGGAAGGATAACATGGTTTTGTGAAGGGTAGGTCATGTAACTTGCTCACGTTTAATAATACAGTGACAGTCGAGTTGGTAGATAAAGGTAGTGAGTTTCTAGTGACTTTGCAAAAGCGTTTGACAGGATACTGCATGAAATTTTAATCAGTAAATTGCAGCACATGGCGATGGATATAAAGCTGGTGAAGTGGATAAGAGGGTGGTTGATGGAGAGATATCAGAGAGCAGTTTATTCAAGATTAGAGTTCAGAAGAAGGCCTGTGACTAGTGGCGTGCCACACGGCTCTGTTCTTCAACCGCTACTATTTAATTTGTACATGAATGATATAGGAAAGGATCTGAGAGGAACTGTTTAGTTGTTTGCTGATGATGCAAAATTGAGTAGAGCAAATAGTTAATACAGATGATGTTAAAATTTTGCCGGACGACTAAATAGATTGGCAGAGTGGGCAAGGGAGAATGGATATCAGTTTAATGTGGCAAAGTGTAAGGTTATGCATTTTGAAGTAAAACGATTAGCAGTTTTATACCATTTTGATGGGACTGTACTCTAGGAAATTGACGAACTAGGGACCATCCTTGAAAACTGTGCAAGAGTGCAGTTAACAAGGGTGTTAGACCTATTTTTTTTGTTTGGAGAGTGGTGAATCAGGTTGCCAGAGTCTGTTGTGGATGCTATGACCGGGAATGAATTCAAAACAAAGCGTGGTAGATACTGCGCAAACGTTGGATAATGCTTGGAAAACGTGGAACGTTTTTTCCTATATCCATGTCTGATAGGAGTGTCACTCCGAGAGATGAGAACCATCTACCACATAAAAACCTACAAAACATCCATGCCTACGTGGGAATCGAACCCAATGAATGGACAAATGGACAAAGTCACATACCACCAGTTGGAAGAAGAACAGTATGGCAGAAAATTTGTAACGGATGAATGACATAGAAGGGATAGAGGAGCAGCATGGATGAGAAAAGTTCAGAATAAAAACTGCATGGAAGTCACTTAATACGATATTCGATTGGAAATAGGCAGAAAATGGATGCAATATCTGTGCAATATTTCCTTTTATTTTTATCAAGAATTAATTTGCTTATGGTATTTAATGCAGAAACTTAATGCACACAAATTAACCGCAGTTACATGAGGAAATAGAGGAGTGACGTGTACACATATATCTGGTTTCCAAATGCTTAAAATCAGCCGTTTTATGACGTTACCTAGATAGCGATTTTTCTATTATCTTCTGGGTCTCAGAACAGATCAAAGTGTTGGAGCATGGTAATTGCGCTGGCACTACCACTGGGTAACGTTTACGTTTATTTGTGTTCTGGCTTTTGATTTTGCTCCACCACACACTAGTTAAAGTGTTGGAGCGTAGTAGTTGTATGCTACCATGCCAACATACATGTCATTCATTAGTAGAGACAACATGGTAGTTGGTGCTACCAGTCGGTGATGTTTGTGTGCTGGCTTTTTACGATGTTTCGACCAAGTCTACTTGGAAACCCTTTCAAGTTTCTTTTTTTTTTTAAATTCAACTGCAAGTTGGAAACCCAAGACTTGGAGGGTTGAGAATAAGGAAGAAGGACCTGATAAATGCCGAGTACATCAGACCGGAGCGCATTGGAACTAACTAGCATATTATTAGTTGGCTCATGAAAAGCGATGGTGTTTTTGATTCTAATAATTCTTTTTTTTTTCACTCACAGACTATTTCAGAAAAAGGAATGAGAATTTATTCCGTTCTAGAGGGGGGGGGGGGAGTACTGTGAATATAATATTCCTGTAAATTCAACCAAGGCACTAAATTTGCAAGAAAATATTCCCTTGTGAGGCACAATGGATTCAAAACCATCCAAGAGAAACGTGGCTGACTTGAAGTATCACTATCAAGGAACAGACACTTCATGACGCTGAAAAGTTGTTAGGTTAGGTTAACCTAACCTAAATTTGTCAAGTCATTCGGTTTCGTAAGCTGGTTGCAGGAAGTTCTGTTCCTGGAAATCTAGGAACAGAACTTTTCAATCCTGTAAAACAAACAAACAGTTCTTAGAACATTAATAATATAACGACCTTGTAGTCATAGCTGCTTAGCAATTCCAATCAAGCCCAACCTGCCTCTTCGGTTGCTCACTGTTTTTGTTGGGAGAGATTTCTGCTATCACTATTCTGTCACCCACTCTATTCCTTCTATATCTCAATGACCTTTCACTGACTTTCAATCTACTTCTCCATTCGTTTCTCTTTTCAGATTTCTAACACAGTAAATAATCAAGATATATGAAGTTATTAAATATTAAACTTCATACTGATTCCATCCTTCAGTACGAGAAATATAGTTTAGTTGACTTTAAACTTTCTCTCCATAATTAAAGTCCTCCCTCATTTCTTACAAAAAAGAATCTCCTCTATTCTTTACTTCACTCATCCTCACAGAATGAGTAAAATAAAGGAAGTAAATCCTCATCCTCAGAGGATGAAGTCTTTTTATCCCTTATTCCACTCCAAATTATCAGCCACCATCCAAGCTTTGGTTCCCCAAAAAGTGTGCAAATGCTATAAAAAAAAAAAACTCTGCTTAACATGTATGGCTGAAGACCAAAACTCCGGTTCCCTACTTTGACTATACTACGCTTTACAACAGTTGTAAAAGAATCATTACGTCCAAGTCAGACTTTGAAAGAGCCAAATGCTGTCTCCTGGTCAAATGGTCGCTCCTTCTGGTCCCTTGTCAAGCCATTGGGCACAACATTCAGCCCACCCAGATATTCACCACTCTAACATCCGGATGGTACTGTAGTTACCTCACCTAAAGACAAGGTCAACGTAGTGGCATCACTCTTCTCTTCTTGCATTGAATGACATGGACAAAGTTCCCTCCACTCCACCAAGAACGGCTCCCTTCATGTTTCCCAGTCTTCCGACAAAGAGAAATCCGAATAATCCTTAATAACCTGAACACAAACAAGGCATCTGGTCCTAAGGGTATTCCACCTACTGTGTTAAAAAATTGTGTCCCAGAACTAATATATATCCTGTTTCCTCTCTTCAATCTATCCTATTCAACTAGCATCTACCGTACAACATCGAAACAGGTCCACATTCAACCCATCCCAAAACCTTTGTCCACGTCATTCAATGCAAGAAGAGAAGAGTGATGCCACTACGTTGACCTTGTCTTTAGGTGAGGTAACTACAGTACCATCCGGATGTTAGAGTGGTAAATATCTGGGTGGGCTGAATGTTGTACCCAATGGCTTGACAAGGGACCAGAAGGAACGACCATTTGACCAGGAGACAGCATTTGGCTCTTTAAAAGTCTGACTTGGACGTAATGATAAAAGTCAACTAACGAACTACCACCCAATTGCTCTCACTTCTGTTCTCTTTAAAATTACGGAGAAGGTCATCAATGACCAATTCTTGAACCACCTAGAGACATGCCAACTAATCAATGACCAGCAGTATGCATTCCACCATTCGCGATCTACAGCTAATCTTACCTTCACCACCCACCTCTGGACTCAGGCCATGGAGAAATTTGGAGAAACTTACGTGCTGCTTGCCCTCGACATTTCAAAGGCATTTGATCGGGTTTGGCACAGAAGCCTACTCAACCAAACTGCTATCCTATGGTCTACCTTCCCCACTCAGCAACTGGATCGCTAACTCTCTCACTGGTCGCTCACTACGTGTTATGGTAGAAGTTTTCTTCTCCAAAGATTTCCCCACCAATGAAGGAGTATCTCAGGGTTCCGTTCTTTCACCACTCTCTTCCTCTTGTATATAAACGACCTGCTCTCATAGATTTCCAATTCCATCCATAGCTGTTCCGATAACAGTATATCTCATTCTTCCTTTGCATTCAACAAACTTGTTAGTGCTCAAGTATTAGAATCCTCAAGACCTACCACGACCAGGGACTTTAACCGAGATCTCCTAGCTATATCCCGGTGGGGCAAGGACAACTTTGTAAACTTTAATGCTGCCAAAAGTCAGTTCTGTCTGATCTCTCGCAAGAAGGAGTTCGCATTCTCTCCCTTACATTCAGTAATACTAAGATATCCAAACAGATCACACTTCTGTTCTTGGACTGACCTGCAGCTCCGATCTTTCCTGACACAACCACATTTCAGCTATAGTCTTTGAAGTCGCCACAAACTTGGTGTACTCTTTCGCACAAGCCACTATTTCACACCTTCACAGCTACTAACTCAATACAAAGCCCAAATCCGCCCAGCCATGGAGGATTGCTCCCATATTTGGAATGATGCACCAAAATCCTCTCTAAGATTGCTCGCTTCTGTCCAGAAGAGTGCAGTCCGGTTAATTAATGATCCCTTTCTCACATACCCACTTCAGTCCCTCTCTCTCACACACAGACATTCAGTTTCTGCCTCTTCTACAGATACTTTCATGGACAGTGCTCTGTTGAAATGGCTATTATTCCTCTACTCTTCTCCAAATCATTAAAACAAGAGTCATTGCTAACCAACACCCTTTTACAGTCCAACTTAAAACTCACCGAACCAACTTCACTGCCTCCTCTTTTATTCCATCGACTTCTGTTCTTTGGAACAGTCTTCTTCACTCTGCCGTCTCCAGAGATTGCAACCCTCAGCTGTTCAAGCAAAATGTGAACAGATTCCTCCTTTTTTCTAAAAAAAACTTCAAAATTATAAGAATATTTATAAAATTGGTTATTATTAATACATTTTTGCTGTCACTTAACTGGGTTTGGGAGGCTGGTTGATCGTTGTGGTCTAGTGAATATTAAATATATATTAGAACGAATTATGATATCCTTAGACTTATTAACTGACATGATGTCATCAAAATCTATTAACAGGCTACTTGTTATAACATCTGGACGCAGATATGGAATGCAGGTATGCTGTGCCATGTGATACAGGGGAATTCACAATAACGACCTCTACCGGTGGTACATATTCAGTCAATTTCCTGCTTCTCTTATCAATATTGACCGAGCACTCGAGACCTAACAAGAGTGGCCGGTAAAAGCGGATGCTGCGAAGAAACAAAAAGGCGTCTCTCTATAATTGCCATGAACTTTGCACCATATTATGTCTAGAGAACCAGTTAAAAGAAGTGCTGCCTTTTCTTTGGCCTACGTTCAGTCAGAGCTGATAAGGAATTTCAGATACGGTACACAAGGCTGTCGCTTGGAGATAGGCGAAGCGACTGACATGAGATAAACACGTGCACTTCAGCTTTGACGTTGTTTAAATCTTTGTTACAAAAAAAGATAAAAACTTTCTTTGTGTTGTGTTTGTGTCACCGATATGTAAATGACTGAATAGATTTATTTCCGCTGTTAAAGATGGCCGATAGGTGTTTCTGATAGCGTAGCATTAAGTGTAAGGTGTTACAGGCATGTTTCGTGGAATGTTTTGCTTCAAAGCGACACTATTACGGACTAATGACATCTCTAGAGATCCTGCTAATGAACGTGAGTCACGGATAGCTAAAATATTTTTTTTTACACCTTCTATAGGTGCTACAAGACTCTTGTGGAAACAAAACCGCTGCTATCCGTGCGAAAGTAGATAGTTAAGAGAAAAATTACAGCTGTTGACACGTTAATATTCTTCGGAGACTCCTGACACAACTACCTGATCAAATCAATCGATTCTTTTTTTTTCCCCCTTTTTATTTCGATTCTAGTAGTCCAGGTATAATAATGATAGCCACAGATGTGTCATTGAATGAATATATCATTAAACAGAACCAAGAAAGAAACAGCAAAAACAATAAAATATGCTTAATGATCGGAATAGTTTGAAAAATAAACATTAGACTATGAAAAGAGTGGGATATTTTAGAACATGGGTTTAACAAACATTGCACTCGGCCTCATTTCCTTCAATTTCGTAGGAAGTGAAGCATCCATGAATAAACATTGCCCTCTGTTCTTTGAATCCAGCTGCATGCTCGCGGGAGCTGAATTTGGTACATTTATCGGCTAACTACCATCCGTCAAAAGTGACGGCCTCTGTTCGCTTTTCGTATCCAATATACGGTCACTCGCACTTCATAAGCCCTGTCCCATCCATTAAAAAACAGTTTGTGAGGGAGGAGGGAAGGAGATATTTTTTATGCACCCTCACTAACGGTAGCCCGTATGAAATGACCCCAAGGTGACCCTATTCTGGCATTTTTGCCTCTTGTTCGTACCTCCTCAATTTATCACCACGATGGCCACTCGTTGACATAATCAAACAGGAAACAAAAACGGCCTGTCAGAAGCGCCACCATTCGCCAGATTTCAGCTTTTTACCAGGCACTGGGCCCATCCGTCAGCGTCATACGCAGACAATAGATTTTTTTGTCTGTAAATGGAGACGTTGTTTCTCGTTCGCCACAAATGGATGCACGTGCCTGGTCAAAACACTTCTTTTATCTTGGAGTTTTTCTAGTCATCCATTACTGTTTTTAAACGTCCCTCATCAATGAGCGGCAAGAAATCAGTTTACAAGATGTTATCGCGGTCTCTAAATTCCTCGATCACCCTAATAGAGATCGATCATTATGGTTCCCCTTTGAGTAGGGTCTTCATTGAATTTTGTTATTAAAAAAAAAAAAGATAAAAAAGTGCGGCATGTCTGGATTTTACCGTTCAATTGTATGAAGTAAATTGATCTGTTATGAGCAGAACTGAAAAATTGAGGTTGATTTTATTTCGTTCACGTAGTTCTTGATTGCTATATCATTAGACAATGTCCGAAGCAAAAAAAAAAAAACGAGTTCTCCAACACTGCATAGATATTCTTTATAGAAGTTTAAAAATAAATAAATAAAAGAGACTGAATCCTTTGGGATTTCCAATGGCTGGTACTTTTGATATTTCAATTAAACATTTTGATATTCTTATTTTAATACAGCATTTCACAGAAATAGATTTTTAACTATATTATTTATATAATGTTTAATAATATTATTCTATAAACTAATGATGCCAATGCACGATTATTATTATTATTATTATTATTATTATTATTATTATTATTATTATTATTTCCTCAGATAAGCTCTGTAGAAGCTTCGAGGAAGAAAACAGAAATGCAACCTAAACAAAAAAGTACAGTAGTTAAATCGACACTTCGCTGGTCGTGGATACTGAAACAAAACCATGAAACCACCGCCATCTAATATCTTCCTGAGATGAGCTCAGCACAAATTTGAGGAAGACAGCAGATATATGCTACTAGAACGAATAGAAAACAGACTCCACTAGGAGACATATGCCGGTGGACGAGCATGAACTCCACGAATTACCCAAAATCTTTCTTTTAAAACTGATATTTGAACGCGCAACTCTATGACGAAAACGACTACTACGAACTCTACTCGCGTTCAGTTTTATAGTTTTTGAAGAAAAACCAGAGCCTCCGTAGCTCAATCAGTATAGACGAAGCCCTCTGGTTGGAAAGACATGGGTTCGATTCCCTTCCAACACGTGAGGACTCTTTATCTGGTCTCTTTTGACTAAAGGTGAGTTAGCGTAGTTCCCAGAACAGGCAAACCGGCCCCGTGAACACACATGGATTACAGTCATGAACACTTCCCAGCCATATGCCGGTCCTGAGCCCGGAAAAAATTGGGGAGTTGGGGAAAGCAATGGTGAACTACCCTGTAAAAATCTCACCAGGAATACTTTGTGGGCAATGCCTACAAAGTCACCTACGGTCGGAAACGACTGAAAGGGAAAATCAGATCAGAAAAAAAACCAGAGCATCCAAGGAAAACATATAACAGTCTACTAACTCAGTGCTGAAAAAAATGGAATAGCAGGTGAGCAGATACTAAGGGCAAATCGATAAGCTAAAATTCATCATCCAAATATAATTAATGGATTATAATCAATGGAGAACAGAATGAGATGAAGGCAAAGAAAAGAAGAGGGGGGAAAATAATAACTTACGAGCAAGTAAAGGATAAACTGTGCAAAATTTTAGATATAATCAATTGAAATTGATTATATCAATTATATGATATGATAATAATATGATAATAGTTAGAATCAAATGACGTAAAAAAGTAAAACGAGAAGTTGTACATTTTTGCTTTTTTTTCTTCCATCTTTTGAAAATTATGTCAACTATATACAAGTAGGTAAAAATCCAACAGCTACGCATAATGTGAAGCTACTTTAAGAGGTCTTTTTATTTATTTTTTTTAATGTACAAGTGGAAAGCATGTATTCATTGTCACATTAATAGAACAAATATTGTTGGGGACTCGAAATCAATTCAAGTTTGTCGATCTGCTTTTCATATATTATACGAAATCATATTACTATTAATAATAGGTGAGGATGTGCCGTTGCTGTGATAATATGTTGCATAATTGACCGATCTTAATAATTGCAGAAGGAGGAATATGTTTGGTCGTATTTACATCTTTCTGGTAAGGTAAGTATATTTGAAGAAGGAAAAACTAGTTTCAAAGACAACCTCTACCATTTCAGTTTGTTTGCGACTGTCGGGACATCATTTCCATTGTAACAGAAGCTAGTAATAGGTTTCTGCTTGCACACAATAAGCAGTGCTAGTTTACGCTGTCATCAGAAAGAAATTTCAATTTTTTTTTTCATTTATTTATTGCGCTAGTTGAAGCTTTTCAGGAGAAAATAAATTACTTAATTTACGTACAATTAGAAACGGTTAATTAACAATTAAGTAATTAATCGATGCTGCTGGCGCTATGAGATAATAATGCTTCACGAATGTTACTATAGAGAAGTCGTGATCTTTCAACGTAAGAGTCGTTTTTTTTACGTTCTACCTGTAGTATTTTTTTTTTCTAAAAGCAAGTATCAGTTTATATTTATAATTATAATTCGCAACTGTCTAATTCCTTGCACAATTATTGTCTTATAACAGTCATACGTGAATGTCCTGTCGGCAGAAATTAACAATAAACACATGGAAAGACTGTGACATGATGCATGCCGCTAGTATTTTTACCTGAGGGCAAAATGTGGATCTAGCGTAAGGCCTAGTGAATACACAAATTTCTCTTTATATATGAATGCATTAGGAAGGTATACAGTGAGTGGTAGAAAAAGAACAGACGCATCTCATTAACCTATTAAGCTATTAAAGTTTCATAAAAAGTAAAAGACGCAAAAATTAGAGAAGTTAAGTTTAAGAGATATTACAATTTACTTCTGATACGTACGAAGGTGAAACCAAATTCCCGAAAAAAAAGTTGCATTACATTTGTGCATTTGTATATCTGCAGAATATATATTTTTTGTAAACTTTATTCTACACACCAGAGGTAAAACCTATAGCGTTTCAATGTCCTATGTATGTAGGACACGTAGTAAAGAAGAAATAACTTACTGATACGTTTTGAACAACTGAATTTGCAGACCATGGAGAACAATGTAGACAAGAGAATAGCAATGGACAGAGGTAAATGGAATGAAAGAGAAGGATGAGAAGTTCGTTCAGTAGGTGTGGAACTGGTGAACAGCTGTTAACCAGCAGCGGCTCCTGTTGTTACATGCTCAGGCAATAGTGGAAGTACAGAAATAACGGAAGTCATTTCAGCGGGACAATATCCATAAAAATACCTATAGAAACAAAGCGTTTATGGAGTAGTCTGCGAGAGAGTTATTATCGATTAGCTGGACTTCCCTCTTCAACAGCATCAGAAATTTTGATGGAGGTTACAGATGTACGATCCCAAATTTGAGAACTTTAGATCTAAGGGTGGGTGGATTTGTGATTTGTATAGAGGTTTAGTAGGCCTGCTGAAAAGTGAGAAGTAGTATATTGAGCAGAAAGAAAGTTCAAGTTTTTAGAGCCTGAGTAGGCTATGGATATGATGCGTGTGAGTAAGGAAAGGCTGGAGTACGTCCAAGAAGAGAAATTTGATTATTGTCTGGCGATTTAGGTGAGGACAGATAAGGTGAAATATTTCTTGTGAGACAAAAGAGAAGTAAAGTTGATGAAGTTGTCCTAGCTCCAGAAGGACAAAGATCTGGTTCGACTCTCGTCTAGGATGCGTGAGGAAGGAACCATTATAACGGCTTTCTAGTTGAACGTGAGTTAGCCAGTCTTAGAGAGAGGTGGAAGGTTTCTCATCCTGCAACCACACAAACAGAGAGAGAGAGAGAGAGAGAGAGAGAGAGAGAGAGAGAGAGAGAGAGAGAGAGAGAGAGACGCCTATCCTCTCTGTAGAATAATAATAATAATAATAATAATAATAATAATAATAATAATAATGAAGAGTAGAGAAATGAGCGTAATTAATTGCTTATCTAGCTCATGTACTATAGATATAGATTTTGTCATTTACAAAATATATACTTTTCTATCGCTTCGCTCAATTTAAAAATGGTTATTTTAAACCAAAATTAAGATGGCTTGACAAAGCTTAGTAAACAACCTGAATACCAAATTTCAATCAAAACCATCCAGCCAGAATGAAGTGAGTGTAATATGTATACGTACGGACTGCTATTATCAAATGTTGACGCATTTTGCGAAAAACACCAAAAACGAGTTATTTGCTCAGTAGTAACTGAAAGATCAAAAGTGCCTTCGACGAGCTACCCATAGAACTGTCATGATCCTTGTTGTACAACGCATATAAAAAAATCACAAAGACATAAAAAAACACATCAAACTATGCAAATCGAAATTTATCTATAAGGTTTAGGGCGAACTTTGTGCATTTACTTTAGAAATAAACCTACTTTATTATGATAGATTAATCGCTATTCCAGTTACAGCATAAACTACCACAGATATATCAACTCGAATACAACTTCTGAGGCTTCAGTATTTTAATAAATGTCACGCCATTCAACGTCTCTGCCTGCTTGTCAGTTTATCTCATCATCTCTGACACATCTCTACACTTGTTATGTGTAGCTACTTGCTAGAACAGAAAACATAATTTTTTTTTTTCACAAACGCTTTCTTCAAAAGTCGTTAATCGTTCCTGGCTTGAATACACGCCACCTAGCGTGACGTGTTTTAGTATCGTAACAGAAACAGCTGTGTTACCTGTTTATTAACGGTACGCCAGGCACCACCTAATTAACTTGGAGATAAGTATGCATATTTTATGAGGGTCGGTTAATTACTCGGTAGTTACAAAGGGTAGGTGGGTGGAAGGGGGGGAGGGGGAATGAGCACCCAACAAAACAAACCCTACAAAAAAAAAAAAAAAAAAGACTTCAATAGTAATAGCGAAGAGCAGGGGAGATTCATTCACCGAAACAAGTTGACGACATTACTAAGAAGAGAGCCACGGGTGTAATTCCACGGCATTGTCAACACCTAGGTCATCAAATGACGGAGCTTATGGGCGCCATGGTGTCGACATTCCAACGCCACTTCGAAGGAGCCACTTTACCGTTCCGAAAGGGACACGTGCGATATATGATCACGTGATTTGACTCATTCCCGTGCACACTACACCCTCGTTAGATAAAGGGAGAGCACATCCCCATATTTGTCTATTTAATTGGATGACGTCACTGGTAGATTTTGACCATTTGGTCCACCCTACACGCTAACCGGCAAACCGCTGCCTCCCCAGACACATTGATCAAGGTGAGGCGCCAATGTTTTCATTAACCCTGACCAGAGTGCCGCCACCCTCTGATTCACCTGCCGCATGTGGACGGCGCTGGGATCTTTCTCCATCACCTGCGCCGTCCTGGGGCCACTACCACCAATTCCATCATCGCTACGATGACGAAATACTTCCGCATCTGGAGTTATGTGGGGAGCTGCTTAATGAGTGTTGCTGTACTTTACTGAGATAGTTCCATCAAAGAGGTTCTATTGTGTCGTTTGTTCAGGTAGGGGTGATCAAACTGGGAACACCCTGCTAAATGCTCTAAAAGTCGGAAAGAGAGAGAGACTATTGGTCACAATCGTAGCGACACTTAGTAAACAGATACTGATGCAGACGTGAATCATTAGCCTTAACGATTTTCTCTCACTGAACTCGAAGCATCGAAAACATTCAAAACTAGCTCTATTATTACGTCTTTTAGCAAATACTAACGTTAATGACCTTGAACTGTAGCACAGAGCTGAGTACACTTTCCTAAAATATCTCCCAACTGTATAATTACCCCTAGAAACAGGTGAGTCTATACAGGTGTTTCCCTTTATTACTTATGACTCAGGTGAAAAACCACAGGAGGTCATTTTTTTTTTTTTGAAAGTTATTTTCCGAATCAGCTTAGTGTGACGCCTCAATGAGTAACTCCTAACGAGTTTGCGATGTCGTGACTTCATAAACGTACATTCCTTGCATAGTTTATGACATTTCAAATCTCCATTAAATTGAAATATCTACGCAATTGGCGCAAGGTCCACATCCTAAGTGCACGTATAATGAAAGAGAAACAGCGAGGCCTCTTTTAGTTCAGCCACTTCTCTCCCCTGCCCTAATCGCTTAATTAAATAGAGTACTACATGTTAAATTTCATCACAGGCTTAATATGCTGATATCTTGAGGATAGATTTTAATCCCTTATTTTAGGACAGACGTAGAGCATTGTTGTTCGATATGATTGACAGAGATGTTCGGAAGACTAGGATGAATAGCTTGTAGAGCCGTCGAAATAATGGCTAAGGAGCTATCGATTGACAATTTTCTTTTTTTTTCATACTGTCACTTAGAATCACGCAAAGAGAACTAGATGAATAATTTTCGCTTGGATGACTGGCAAATCTCGTTCTTATTTGCATAACATGTTGTGAATGATCCAAAATCAGAATATGTCGATTGTCCGTTACATCACCTAACGGACCCTAGTACTGTTGCACGCCCCGAGCAACATTCCCCTCATAGAGTACGACCATTCGGCTTTGTCTACGTGTCGCTTTGCTGAACACGCAGATGGCCCCGCTTTTACGAGTAGATGCATTGATTTTGGCCGACGCGTTTGGCGAAAAACTGTTAGCTTTTTTCTTGTAGTTTAAAAAATAAATAAAAAGTTGGGAAAAGAATTTTTTTTTGATGTCATTAGCTATTCGAAAGATCATCAACAACATCGCTCCAAAGAAACTAAGTTGACTTTAATTATTTGTGGTATTTTCTAACAGAGAGCCCTAATGTGCTTTGAATTCTTCAAGAATTTACTAAATTTCAAGTATTAAAAGGACATATAATTAAGAGTGGAACAGGCAACTAGACTGGTTGAACGAATGGGTAGTGTATCTATTCTCTGACCAAAATAGGCTTACAATTTCTCCAAGACATGGATGTTTGTAATTGTCTTTAAAAAAAGGCAACAGCATAAGCAAAAAAGTTTCCAGTTACGAGTCCCGGTAATGATTTTATCTTAATTATAATATCAAGAGTGGAAGACAAAATACCCTATTCATATTCAACCGAGAACCAATGGACTGCTTATTTTGTAGATAGAACTGGAGAACTAAAATCGCATTCATTACTCGAGAAGAATTACACAGACATAACAGGATAGAAGTCACTTAAAGTACTATTTACAGCACATCGTTAAGCTTCTTTAACGATATTATTAATTAATTAGCAATATTAAGATTATTAATAAATTTGTAAGCGTTTACTTATTTGATTTTTATATCCACACATACTTCTCCACCCGCTGATACCATATCCACGACTTGGTTTTACAGCAGTGAATAATACTGAACAAACCAGGTACAGAATAAATATATATTCTGTACCTGCATAATAAATAAAATAATAATTAAAAAAAATATATATATATATACATACACTGCTTTGAAAGAAGTCAACGGACACTCCATGTGCAAGACGTGTCATGTAACGAGTCACGTGTTTGTGGCGGGTATAAATTGGAGAAATATGATGCTCCCAAGTAATGCAACTGTGTCCGGTAAAATGGCTGCGAGCAGGGAACTAACGGAGTTTGAAAAGACGCATTGTGATAGGATGTCATGTTGTAGCACTATCTGTTCGGCAAGCTGTTGACAAATTGGGCCATCCCAATTCAACAATCAGTGATACCATACTGAGATGAAAGCACAGGGACTCAACGGTAAGTGCTACCCGCAGTAGCCGTCTGCCACACTCACCAAACGTGATCGTAGGATTATACGAAGGATAATTAGGTAAAAAACCCCGTTCGTTAGCCGATACATTAAATGCATAGTTCTGGGAATCGACTGGAACACAAATCTGAACAAGAACAAATTAGAACGGAGACGCAAAACATGAGTTCCCATGCTAGGACAGCAATATGCATTTCCCACATTACCAGAACCAACATGCAGGATCATCTTCAGTGCTGAAAACAGCGTGTACAATGGCACGTGAAAGCTGTGTTATGGAGCGATGAATTGTGCTACACCCTCTCTCGAGAGGATGGACGGGTGTGGCAGATGCCCAGAGAACATCTCTTACTAGAGTGTGTAACCTCAACTATGAAATTCGGTGTGATGGGTCCTATTTTGCCTGGTTTGGGACTCTGTTTGTGGTGCAACGAATTTTGAACTCCAAGAGGTATCTGGACAATGCAATGCTCCCTATTTTGTGGCGTTTCTACGGAAATAATGACCAAACAAACTGAACTGTTTGTTTGGTCATTATTTTCTTCAAGCATGACAACGCACCATGTCGTAAGGCTGCTGCTGTAACTGCGTAGTTTGTGGACATGAACTTGAGTGGTCTCCACAGAGCCCTGATCTCAATCCTACTGAACATCTGTGGGATTAACTGGAGCTTCGAGTGAGGTGAAGGGAAGTCCGCCCCACAACAGTCTAGGATCTCATTACATGCCTATAGGAAGAATGGTCAAAAATTCCCCATCTTAAGGAGAAAGAATTATCGTGAAGAACAATCAGAGATCTGTGATCATAGATATTCTGGCACTAGCCGGTTGCCAAATTTATTTATATCGCCTTTTGATTTTGACGATATAATGGCTTATTATTGTGATAAACGGGTATTTAATCACATTTTTTTAAAAATATTGTGTATTGTTTTTATTCGTTAGATACCTGTGTTACAATGGCTAACCCATTGCTACCAATCAGATGGTAGCAAAGCGAGATACTATCCATTCAAACAAGACTGGGGAATTTAAACACTGGTTTGTTTTGTTTGGAATTACAGCCACATCAATTAATACAGTGAGATAGGGGAATATTAAGATATTTTATGGGGTTTTTTTTTTGTCACTTTCGGTGACAAAAATTTTATTCTTACGGTGATTTCACACCGTAAGAATAAAATTCGTCTCTCATCTCGAGAGTCATTCACAGGCATCCATGCACATGGTGGGATTCGAACCCATAGCCTGCTGATTGTCAAGCGGAGATATCCACTAGGACAACAAGGCTAATAAAACAAATTTGATAATTCAGGAACCCTTCTCTGAGAGATCAAACATGCTGGCCTGGTTGGCCAAGTAGTTAGTGTACCCACTCTCTAACCAACAGGCTGCTGGTTTGAATCTCACCATGGACATGAACGTCATGATTGTCCTTAGAGGTCTGAAGTGTCTTAAAAGTTTCCTAGTTTGGTATGTATAGTAGAGTTTCCGGACTATCTAAAAATAAGTTAAAAATCGAAAAGAAAAGATATAAAATTGAATTTTATATCTTTTTTTGCAAATAACCGTTCGTAGGTGGGATGATACTTTTTGAAAAATTCTTCAGGCCTTCAATAAGTTGGGTAAATTATCTACCATTATGCAAATGATCCACAATCTTGAAAGCAAATCCTCTTAAAAATTATTCAATTCCCTGTGAATTATCTTCGACCAGTAGTGAGAGTTAAGGGCACAATGCCCTGACAGATTTGCGAAACCAAGATCATCCAAGGTTTATGAAATCATATAATTGATTTTTAAGGGTTCCAGGAGGCTATAAAATAATTTATAATTTTATATCGACACTTCTAAACTTTTGTATGAAAAACTGTTATTTTTTTCCTTCGAACAGCGTTTATATATCCATCATTTGCGCATCCAGGGAGGGGGCCAGGGGTCCTGGCCCTCCCAAAAGAAAAAGGAAAAAACGCTAGAAAAATTTCCAAAAATATTTTCCTAATTAAAATTATTATTATTTTTTTCAAATTTATGTTGTGTCTTCTATTTCTATACTACTTATGAATTAGCGATCACATAAGTGATCGCTAATTCATAAGTGGGAATACCGTATAGCACTCGGGAATCATTGCCGCTGTGAACGCAAAGCGAATGAAGTAGTTCTCGGGCGCTACTTCGTTTGCCCGAGCTGAGCCAGAGATCACGAGTATCATGTATTGGCGATCACTACAGATGCTCAGTCATAGCTCGTATGCAATGCGTAGTGTGCATTCTCAAATCGTCTACTCAACCCCCCCCCCCCCCAAGATTAAATCTTGAGTGCACCACTGATATCCATTACACTTGAAATGCAACAGCACACGGTTAATGTATGGTGTATGCATATGGACAGTTGTAATTTGTTAGATGCATAATTGTATATGTACAACTATTCAACTAATAATCCAAACTGTGCAATGTCAAAAAAAAATGTGACAAATCTTAACTAAACAAAAACGTTTTCGGTTAAACATATATGTTGAAGATAAAACATATTTTCGTTTAGCAAAACCAAGTCAGATAACCAAATTTAAAAACTGGACAATGGCATTTTTGAGCATGTGTGAGTATCCTATCCCTCCTTACTCTCTTTTACTACTTCCATTCTCTCTATCCTCCTCCACTCTCCCTTGCATTCTGTTTGTATTTATCTGTGCACAGCTTAATCACTTCACGCACTGTTTATCCATCCATAACTAGGGACCTAACACAGGAAAGGGATGTGTGGTCCCGCAACAAACGTTTCCCAAGTATCAAATTAACTTAGTGGGTTCTTTCAGCTGGACAATGATACAGCTGGAAAAAATGGGCAGGAGATGAACCTAATATGCGCGTGCATAATTTACATGCAGGTGACTGGAGAACAGAAGGGGGGGATGTTAAAAAAATTCATCAGGAAGCTTCAGAATTGGTTTGCAGGATTTAACGTATGGGTCAGAGGTCGCATTCCCAATAATCCGTCACAGAGTTCGGATGACGCAATCGATTCCTCCGGAAAAAGAAGAAGAAGAGAAAAAAAAAAAAAAAAACTTCCTACTTCCCCCACATTGCAGCACTTCCTTTCTGGGTTACGTTTCGTCAAACCTTTCTTCGTGCCTTAGGTGTTTAAAGTTGCTGTTTATTCTACTGTATTGGAATGAAGCAAATATAAGTGAAACGTATCCTAGTTTCAATATGCGTGAATAGACCTCCCATTATTATATAAACAGAGGGCTGTTCAAATTAGAAATAGGGTACTCACATCCTTTTCTTTCTTATTTTAATTTTTGTTCCGGTATATTATTTTCATCCTTTGGTTTTGTTTTGTACGTTGCGATCAAGCCAGGTCACTGGATTTCTATCATGAAAAGTGCGAACTGCAATTTAAATTTGCTGACACACATCAGCCGATAATAAAGATATGTCACTCGAACACAGTTATTTTTTATTTATTTATTTATTTTTGAATGGGAAACTGGAAGACAAAGCTCATACAGTAAACACTCATTATATCTTTATATACATGATAAATTAATCTCGCAAACTGCATAGATACTGGTTGATATCTACACCAGTTGAATAATTTAATAAATAACAGAAACCGAATTTATGAGAAGCGAATAGCTTCGACTGAAATACCAGACAAAGAAAAAAGAGTCCTGAAATATCCGCAATTTTGAAAGGATATTTCAGGAATTGTAATATCTTTGTAATTCTGTTGTATTATTAAAGCAACCATGCAATAACATTGCGGACTCCTTAACTCAAATCAAAGATGTTTAACAATGATACTTCCGCATATCGAAAGAATAAAGGTCTAAAAAAATTAAATGAAATCTTAAGAGATTAAGTATTAAAAGAATGGGAAAGAAAATTGATGATGTAAATAAATAAAATAAACTGATATGCTATGCAAAATTTAGGTTGTAGCTGATTTCATCTCCCGGTGTGATATTTATCTTGCTTAGTGGAGGCCTAAGTGTTGCATAAAACTTTGTCTGATCTGTGGGATCTCCGGTGCAAGGTTTTTTGCCTTATTTAATTTTTGTCCCACTAAACATATTGATGTACTATATACACTTCTAAACTTAAGAAGTGAGACTGCCATAAAACATTTACAGGGATGTAACTAAAGGGGAATAGTAAATCAGAGATATGTGGGCATAATAATTGAACCAGCATCGATTGTTACACGGCTAGTAAAGAGAAAGCTCTGGCTATTAAGGCAAGACAAAATATATATATAATTTAAGCTAAATCTTTGATCTTTATGAAAACGATATACCATTTATGCATATTTTATACTGACGAAATGTGTCTAAAAGTGCAAGTTAGAGCACTGCAGTAATAAGATTCGATTGTATATGATTTTTGTTTTTTTCAAATTATTTTGTACTTCGGTTTTATGTAACTTATTTTTATTTATTTCATTTGTTTTGCGTGTCTTAAAATTTTTCATTGCAATATTCTTCTCCTATTTGTTAACTTTAGCATGAAAAAGCGAGCTATTGTCTCTTGTCAACAATTCCTTGTTCCAGGTGAATGACTGCATTCGCAAGCATCTGTAAACTACGCATGCGTGCTTGTCCCTTTCACTTTGAACACAGCCTATGACCCACTGAACACACACGGTCATAATTCACCGCTGTTCGAAAGCATCGCGGAGAGAGAAAGAGAGAGAGAGAGATGACGGGAAGAGGGCGGGGGGGGGGAGGTTAGAACGGGCGAGTCGAGCGAGAGAAGCGATAGAGAGAAAGTGGCAGCGCACAAACGCACGCGAACGGCACGTGCCGTTCCATTTCTGCGCATGTGCGGGGTTTAGGATATTATGACAACAACCGAGCGAGTACCGCCTTTGAAAGCCACCTGCATCAGGATCTACTACGCACACGCTGCACAGCTGTCTTGCGGTACAATACCGGCTTTGATTGGTTGCAGGAGCTACGTTTCCTGTATTGGCAGACGACAGGCCTGCCAAGTACAGTTAGAAGTTGTCTTCTGGCATCTTTTACGACTCCAGATAACCGTGTTTATGGCGTTGTTGTTCTTCCTGGATGGCTAATCACGCTCTGAAAAAAGAGTACATTAAAAGCTATTGGTGCAAAGACCAAACAGATGCCGCCAGTTTGAATGAACGAAATCATTCGCAGTTGTTTGAAACTAGATCGGAATTCTTATGCAACACTACAAATAGGTTTTCTTTTCAAATCATACGTAGGAATTATAATTCATTTGCATTACACACATATAAAACTCAGCTGGTTTAGACAAGCCTCTTGGTTGAAAAGACTCAGGTTCAAATCCTATGGCGTGAGAAACTTTATCATGCGTTTACAATCAAATGGTGAGTTAGCCGGTCTCATACGGAGGTGGAGGGTTTTTGTTCCTGAAAACAGGCAAACCGGCAGGAAGAACACACGGAGTATACAAACATAGGATACTTCGGTATAAAGCTTGTTCCGTCAGATTTGGTTTCGAATGCCTGCACGGTGAAGTGTGGGTCTGAGTAAATCAGGAAGAAGGTCGGAAGGATGAAAACGAACGTCATTTAGGTTACCAACTATAGCTGAACTTCATTGAGAGACCAAATATGGTACTTTCAAAGACCACTTGAGGTCTATAATAAGCAAGCTGGCAGTCTCACATGAGGATGAAATTCATCTAACCACCTAATGGTATTCACAAAAGATCCACCCATGTTGGCAGGACAACTTGATCTAATTTAATCCCTTAGAATGAGGTTAATTTTAACACTTAGAGAAATACAATTAATTAAATAATCAGAGAAAAATAGTTAAATAATTCAGGAATCTGGACAGAACATATACTGTAATTTTTCCAATGGTGTCTGAACTTTGGACAGTTAAATAAGCAGGATAATGATCGCACACCTGACGGTAAAAATTATCTACAATCTAAAGACATACAAAAACGCCCATGCTTTTATGGGAAAACAAAATAGCTTTTGAATTTGAATTGTAAGGCTGAAATTATTGGAAACTTTCTCTACTAGGAAATAAGAGTTTTAAATTAATGAAGGGTTGTTGCAACTTAAGGATAGATTCTTTCAGAAAGAAGTTTTCTTTCTTTATTATTATTATTTTATTTTTTTTTTTAAACCGACAAACAAAGAATTTCAAGTCTTACAGGTAGACAAGGTCATGTAGAAAGATGGCTTTGCACATTTGACTTGAATGATTGAATGAGGGATTATGGTTTCTGAGAAAAACAGAGTTTGCCGGAGCTTTAACACACAACAAAAGTGGTGGTGGTGGTAGTAGTGATGAATAAGGAGAGACGCAGATGATGTACTGCACATCTGTGTGTACAGACTGCAGTCAGTTAGCAAGCTTAATGAAATACAGAGACATACAACATTACTAATCAGCAACATTAATAAATCTATTAATTAAATTTATTTGTGAATATATATTAATGTGGAGACATATCGGAGCATCTTTGAAAGGAACGATGATAGCATTTTATAGACGTTTCCGAAACAATAGAAAGGATTATTGGCCAAGGATTAATAAATAAGTGAAGAACCAGGAAAAGTACGAAGAAATAAAAAATATAAATTAGAAACATGGAAAAACAAAATTTGAAAGAAACCAACTGAACATTAAATTTTGAAAGAAATATGAATATTAAAATATTCACAATATTAACATAGAAAATAAAAAGAATATGAATAAATTGTGAAAGAGAGGAGAGCTAGTAGCTTTTAAGCCTCAAAGTGCTTGAAGTATTCCTCAGAACCGGGTTATTATGTCGAGCCATGGCGCGTCACAACTTTTCTTCAGTAGGATTCACAAACAAAAACAAATACTTGGAGAGAATTAATATATTGTAACTTGTATCCCTTGTTGCTAGTTTTATTCTATTTTACGATTACGTGCAGATCATCCACATCCTGCATGCAGGCTTTCAAATTCCGATTCGACGGAATAGGGTGGTTAATCATTATTCCGTCGAATCGGGATTTGAAAGCCTGCATACAGGATGTAGATGATCTGCGCGTAATCGTAAAACAGACAATAACATGTTGGACCACCATTTGCAGCAACACGTCGTGGAAGGCTGTCTACAAGTTGCTGACAGGGTCCTGGTGGGATACGTTTGCCATTTGGCCTTCAAACGCTTCAACAGTTGATGGTGGTTGGTGACAGGGTGGCTTGCACAGGTGTATGCAGCACTCCAGAATATCCCACATCACTTCAGTTGGGTTCAAATCGGGACTCTGGGGCGGCCAAGGCAGTGAACCACCTTTGTGTTGTATGTGCGGCATACAACACAAAGGTGGTTCAAAAACGAAACAATCGGTGGAAAAGATGGAAGAAACAATCGGTTGCATTCCCATAGAACTCCACCATCGCTCCAAGAAGATGGTTAGCCAGCACCTCTTGTTACCTGGAGACATTCAGTCTCGTGCCCATACCCACACCTGCAGAACAGTACCTTATATCCAGAGGAGAAGTCCGGATATTTTTGGCAGAGCAGTGTATAGAGAGTAAAATATTTACGGTTGGGTAAGGAAGGTAACGGGAAACTACTTTGTTTTTAATCATTATTCCCTAATAAAGTAGCATTGCTACCCACTAACTATTACGTTATCAAAGAAAAAGATAACATCAGAAAAATCTATGAGGCAATGTATTATGTCTGTTAATTCAGACATAATACTTTGTCGTGTATTATGTATGTTTGGTCCTTTTGGGTTGAAAAACCCGAGTTTGAGGTAAGAAAGGTTATGAACAAAGGAGCACAGCACGTGGTTCTGATCGGAGATAAAATTCTTCGCTAATGTTGAATGATTTGCATAGATTTTCCAGACACGCGTGTACACATATTAATCGTTAAATTAACCGAACTTGCTACTTTTAATAAGGACTAAGCCAATTTTTCTGTTATATACAAAAAGAATTGAAAAAGAAAAAATCAGTTTCATCAAAATCTTTGTTTCACAACTATTTTCATATGTTTATTCTAAGATGAATATGGTGATCTCTGTCTCTCGCTCTGAAGGTCTCTTCTTTATATTAAGTGAATTTCAAAATTAAGAAAAAAAACAAAAACATAAATAAAATATCAGATATAGAAAACAAAAATGCAAAATAAAAATAAAACAACAAGATTATAAACGAAAAAAAACATAAATAAAAACAACATAACGGCTAAATCAACAACTATGTTCGCGTCGAATGTTCTAACTACACTTTAGGATTTCTTCCATCAAAAAGCGGTACTTGTTACTTAGAACTGAAATTTCACGTTAAAGAATGCTAAACACACAATCAACTTTTTATCCCATCTGACTCTACATTTCCTTGATACACTTCTTTGTATTCATTTTGTCTTTATTGCTCTCCATCTTCTGATAACCACCATGACTTCTTTAATTCTGAGGTTCCACTCCAGTGAGAGAGAGACTCAAACTGGTTCCCCTTCTCTGGCCCTACTGATCAAGCTGGAAGAGATACATAAGTACATCATTCTCATATAGGGAGTATGGTTCCTGCCACTCTTGTTCCACACCAGATCTCTTAATTAATTTGTCCTCTTAACATTTCTTGGGCATTTCATCTGGTCTTGCAAAGAAACCTATTTTCCACGCTATCTTAGAATCTGACTTCCTCCTTTGTGATTGGGTCACCTATTTCCTCTCTCTCTGGATGTTCACTTCGAGTCATGGTGGATGGCTTCTCTCTCTCTCTTCAGATTTCTCTGCTGATGAGATACAATAATGAACTCCATTCACTCACCTGAAATCCGATCTATAGTTTTGCTGAGGACAATAACCTCCATTGATTTTATTCTTTTCACAAACTTTGTTTAAATGATCCAAGCTTCAAAATCAACCACAACAGATGATTTAGACGTCTATCTCCATGCTATTCTCTAGTGGAACGCAGAAAATCTAGTGAATTTCAGTGTTATCAAAATAATTCTGTCTTATTTCTCATAAGAAAGATCGCACTTCTCCCTTGTGTTTTCTAATATTCAGATATTCAGTCAAGATAAAATTTCTACTCGTCGAGCGACACCTCAGATCTTTCTCTAAAGATATTTGAATGGACATTGCTTCTCCGAACAAGCAACTACGATTTTCCCTACTTTGTTCTAAGCATATAAAAACACAAGACGATGCTGCTGAACATTTATTTACAGGTTCGGTTTCCCAGTTAAAAAGTTTGCCAGTTAAAATCTCACACGAATAGTATAATAAACTGAAAGCAAAACGTGGCACTAATAATAAGCAGCCCGTCACCACCAAACTACGGTTGGATCGTCTATTTCGTTTGAGAGGACACAAACTGTCTGGTGACCCAAACACTGCCTATATTTCCCTGGAAGTATCACCTCATATTTGCCTTAGTCGGTCAAAGGGAAATTATTTTATTATGTTAGTTAGATAATGAAATAATGCTAGCAATAAATTTCTTAATGACCCGCCTGCCTTAAATTCCTTTCAGCTAACCCATTTCTCTCTTTTTGTTATTAATTGCACTGTATTTATGCAACAAACATTTGAATTTGAAAAACAATTTCTACCACTTTTATCTGGTAATATACTCAAGAAAAAAGAATGGAACAAGAAAATGGTCTAATTTAAAATATCCCACAGAACGTGCATTCTTATTTTACAAACTGAGATTCGCTCTTTATGTGAATGAATAAAAATTGCAGCATTCCTATTAGAAATGACTGATGAAATATTCCATCGCTAAAAGGCTAAAATCTAGTCCGTTTCATCTCAATTATTGCCACAATCATCGCAACACCCAAGTTATAAACTGCTACATCACATAAACGCAAGAAATCTAGTAGACTATCGGCGTCTAAAACTTTTGCAATTACACCCAGGTATCCTCAGTCTTCTTGGACTCCATAGTGGGGTACCTTTACGGGCTCGCACAAATAGCTTTCCCGTCCCTTGCGAACTGAAGTTATTAATATACAATTACCAAGTTCCCGGACTAGCAATTACTCTTTCATTACATCCCCAGGCCAGCAGGAAGAACAAAAAAAAAAAAAAAAAAAAAAAACTCTGCTCACACACTTTGACGCCAGTCACCGCATGAGTTTAACTGTTGCGTTCTCATGAACTGGTATTCCGTTTATGCTGTCATGCATTTTGTATATAGTCCTTGTTAATATTTAATTGTCTAATTTCTGCCGTCAGAGTAGACCACATATTCAAGTGAACTGGTAGCGTGACTGACTAAATATATGGGTAGGTCACCTGTTAGGGAAATTAGGCTTAGAGTTTGATAACGAACCACTCAAGTTGCTCGATAGGTTAACATTATGGATTGGCCGTAGAAGGAAAATGAGATTGTTTGAAATAATGTCCTCTACCCTCTAGTGATGTGTATGCGTATACGAAAGAAACAACATTAGAATCATTATTCGACGCCAATATAATTGGATTGATTCGATAACCGCGTAATAACTGACTGATTATCGGAATCTAGCGTTTTCTCGATAATCCTGTAAATGGATTAAGAGAGAACTCCATGAAAACGTTTCTCAACAGTAATCAATGAACATAAAGATATACGACCAGGTGCTAAGCGATCAGCGGGATTTTAGAAAATCAATGAAATACACAAAAGAACTAGGATACTAAAGAAAACTTAAAAAGGCAGACGACGCCATTTATCGCGGAAACATTTCTTTCAGTTACAAATGACTGAATTATTTACATACTTAGATTGCATTCAGCCTGAGTTAGCATTTTTTAAAGTCCTTTATTTACAACAGAAAATAAATCTTACGAAGTATATCATTATTTAATTTCAATTTTGTAGAATGTAATTTAATATAAATTTAGCTTTTATGGAAAACTAAAACTGTAGACGACAACATGAGAGTCATCTGTCGGATAAATTCTTTTCAATTACAAATGTGATTGGATTATTTAGATACCTTAATTTCAATAATATTCGATTTTGCATATATTAATGTATTAATTAATTACAACTTTGTATAATATAATTTAATATAAATTTAGTTTTATGGAAAACCAAAACTGCAGACGACAACTTGAGAGTCATCTGTCGGATAAATTCTTTTTAATTACAAATGTGATTGGATTATTTAGATATTTTAATTTCAATAATATTAGATTTTGCATATATTAATGTATTAATTAATTAATTAATTAATTAATATTTACAACTTTGTAGAATGTAATTTAATATAGATTTAGTTTTCATGGAAAAATAAAACTGCAGACGACCACCTGAGAGTCATCTGTCGGATAAATCCTTTTCAATTACAAATGTGATTGGATTATTAGATACTTTAATTTCAATAATATTCGATTTTGCATATATTAATGTATTAATTGATTTATATTTTAACAGGATTATGCATTTCCTGCCTTCCTTAGTTTACGAAGTCAATTCTAAGTCCAATGTATACAGTACAATAAAATTTTAAGTAAATTATTATAACTGTCGGAACAAAATCAGAAAAATAAATACTACAGACGACAGTTGGAACTAATCGTCTGTAGTGTGAGCATTTCTTTCAACTATTAGATGATAGACTGCTGATATCTTTTGTAATAGCATGTACGCGTGCATATATTAACTTTTTTTCTTTAAGTTTCATAATTTTATAGATTTACGAATTATTTCATTTTTTTAATCCTTGTGCTAGCAATAAAAAAAAGCCTTTTTTTAAAGTTAGAAATGTAAATATGATTTTGCTTCTCTGCCTGTCTACTCCCTACCGATCACGTGACCATTGTCAATCCAGGTGGTGGGCTGCCAGCTCATAGAACACGTGCAGCATTCATTATCGCATTTGCCGCTCTATACTTTGGAAACGATGCTGATATTTTGAACATTTTTGCTACAGTAGATACGTCATATTGAGCGAGGCATGGAGAGAGCGAAAGAGGGAGAGTTAGTGAGGCAGAGGGGAGGGAAAGAAGTTATGGAGTGTTAGCTGGAGTGGCTCACTTCATGAGTGATGGTACGCATAATCAGGACAATATCATTAATTTTAGCTCTTGGCTCACACAGCGTGCTGGTAGAATATTCAAGCACATTTCAACAACTGATGTGGGCCAAAACCACAGATAAATAAAGATGCACATATTTTAACCTTCATACAACATCGCTTGTGAAGCTCGTTCTTTGGGAATGTTTTTTTTTTTTTCTCGTTTCCTTTTGATGAATTCTTTGTGGAGATTCTTTCTCTTCTCTCTCCCATATATTTCCGATGTGATGATGATAAGTCAGACACTGGAGAGCAAGACAGAGTGGTCGGCGTCACGATTGGCACCGCTGCGGAGGCGAGAATTGTGTCGACTTTCACATTTCTAAACAAAAGATCGCTACGAGGACCTATTCTCTGCTTGCCCACCGTCATCACGAGCTAACGGATCCGGGACAGTTGTAGGGGCTCCCTCGACACATGGCCGATTCCCAGGGACTAATGCGTTCCCGTGTGAACGATGGCGCCGACACTCTCAGCAGATGACTCGTGGCTTCTTCCTGTAGTGGCCTGTCGCCAGTGACCCACGAAATACACAGTGCTGGTTTTGGGAGGATTGACGCTGTTTTGGCATCCGGATTAGCGGAGATGTTTTCTGCTGTAACTATGGTAACGACAACAAAGCACGTGCATTGAGAGATGTGGAGGGAAAAAACGAAGGAAGAGTGCAAGAGATAAACAGAGAGATTTTTTTTTAAATAAATATTTTTTTTCATTTTACAACATTAATACGAAACTTTTCAAACCTTAAAGCTGACATTAAGGTATTTTAGGAATCCTTAAAAAAAGTAAAATTTATTCTCCCTTTCTCTCTCTCTTATCAATATATTTGTTTGTTTTATTCTCATTTATCTATCTTCTTCCCATTTATTATTTTTCTTTTCTCTCTATCACCTTTTTTTTTTTTTTTGGTTATTTATTTCTTCGTCATTGTGTGTCTATCCATTTTTCTATGAAATTTCTTTCTTCTTTTTTCATGCTCTCAGAGAGCAGAGAAATAAAAATAATCATAGAACAGAAAATACATACACACACACAAAGTCACGTATTGTGTTATATTTTGCGAGAATACTCTTCTAACCTTTGACCTCTCTCTTTTGCATGAATCATTGTCGACAATACCAATGATGACAGCTTATTGCGCAGAATTCGTTTAGGTATTCTTCATTTCTCACTACTTTTGCATATATCTACACACGCACAATTGTTTGGTCGGGAGAGGTGCCCAGCAAACGACAACGCACAAAGAACAGCACGTGTCACACAAAGCCTGTTAGAAGCGAAATCGTGGGAACAACCCTCCCAAAGCAGTATCGATGAGTTACTATTGACAAACCATCCGACTAAATCCTTGGATTTATTAATGGCATGCCTCACAAATATCAGTAATATAAAAGTTTTGTCTATCATTTTATATATTTGATTATACAATACTGTATGTGTGCGCGTTTGGGTACATACTGCAAGACAATTAGCTTTATTTTTTTTCTGAATGAATTTCAGTAACAGTTTGTATGTTTTACACCAATGATTTTGAAACATGCCACCAATTGTTAAATACAGGAGTGCGTCACTTTATCGAATGATCACATGGTTGTGCACCGATGCCACACAATATGTGAAACTGTCTCTTGAAATGCCTGTCCATTTGCAAGGGGAGGGGGGGTGAAACACCAGTGCGAGCCAATTAGTCTCACTGCTGTACATCAGAGCACTCAAGGTGTCCAGAAAACTCACGAGCCATGACGTTTATACAAATGAGCGAGTGCTGCAGAACTAGACATTTCTGTGCCAGCATTATTACCGTTTGCGACCATCATCCACTTGTGCTGGGCATTATTAGCCTATTAGTGAGTGAGACAGTAACAAGGGGATAGATGGATCATATGAATGCTTTTAGCTGGCAAATGGATACTTACATACATAACCCACGACGGAAGTCCCAAAGCACAGATTGGGCGCACTCCTCTATCCTCCCTCCTTCCCTTCCCCTAACTATTCCCCCTTCGATCTAGGAGAAAAGTTTATCTACTGTACCGTTGCTTGCCCCTTCCCCGTTGTGCCTCGGGGCAGATGGAAAACCCACGAACCCCCCACAGCTGTCGTGATCCAAGGATATCCCAACCCTCGCAGCAGGAGGGGGGACTGATTGGCCTCCCCTTGTACGCACGTCTGACGATCTCTTTTGCCGCTTGTCCCAGCCTGGAATAGGGACAGATGGCGGGCTCTTTTAGATGACAAGGCACCGTGCCTAAATCCCTGGTGTTCGCGAATGACGCGAGCCAGGCTCGTGCCATTCTGCTATCCCCCTGTTTTCCCCTCTTTTGTATTTCTCCATTTTCTTGTGTGGACTATTTTCCTACAATCACTAGGGAGTAGCAAGAACGTTTCAAAGAAAGGAAAAGGCTATTTTGTGGGGGTGGTCTGGTAGGTCGATGACCTGTGGTTACATTCACTTACCTGTTGGCCAGTGGTCTGCAGGTGGTTGTTTGTATGTTGCCTCTCACTTTCCATCGCTAAATCTCCCAGTCTCGTATACTTACAGTGGCCATGACATTCCGGTGTTTGTATTTTTTGTTAGAAATATCTCTTCTGTATACCCTATATAATAGATGCGAGTTCAAATCCTGCAGATTCACTTAATTCATCTAATATAAAAATTATTTGGTGCACTAGTTTCAACTCAAAATTAGAGTGCATGATGATAGTGAAGATAGACAGCAACACTGCTGTCTATCTTCATCTATGCAGTCCTGTTTACGAGAATATGCATGTGGATTTTGTTTCTGAACTATACATAGTTTTTAGTTCGGCTAAGACTAAAAAGATATGCATGATTTTTTTTTTTTTTTTTTTTGTGTGTGTTACGTTTATTCTTCTTTAACTTAATTTGAAATTACAAATCCTTTTGACTAAATTTTATTGGCTGAACTAGGAAAAAATCTACGAAGGAAGGATAAATATTTTCAAGTTTTACCAACTAAACGAAAATCATAAATATTTAAATTGAATGGTCATCGAGAATCTTAATTGCTTTAAACAGAAACAGTCAAACAGAAAACGTGAGTTAGTTTTATATCTCAAAAGGACACGCATCCAAAACTCAATCCAACTTCATACCTCAGACCACTGTAACAATTTTTGGAAAAAATAAAAATGTCCATTTAATGTCTTCATAGCTTTATTTGCTTCGGTCTGATTCCATAATAACAACAATTGCTGCGAAAAGTTCAGTTTTTTTTTTCTCAAATACAGGCAAATCAGTCAGCAAACGAATACCATAGTGAAAGCATCTAGTTGCAAACTCTAGGGAGTGCTCTGTGCATTTGTTAATGCTAGCTAGCTACTAGCGTAAATCCCAAGGTCATATGACATAGCATTCCATTCTCGTTAATAGTATTTCACTGTTAATAAAAAGCAACATAAACTAAGCAAGTATTATTAAGTTAATTACTGATCTCGCAAATAGCGATCTTCACTTGTATGATATTTGAATATAACTACATCATTTCTAAATGCAATTTAAATAAGGCACAGTTTTTAAGGAGGGGGAGAGAAATAACAGAATACATTTCCTGTTGTTAATTTACGGTTGTTAATTTTGCATATCATGGGACATCTGTGTGTGTATATTGGGTTACACCCAAGCTGCATACATCTTTTCCGATTACAATTTGGAAATCTAGGACATACTGTCACAATCAGGATATTTTTTTGACGAACAAAACATTGTCGTATATGTAAATCTGAAAACATTTTATCATCCTTTCTTCATCGTAAAATTTCAGGATAATGTTGTCAAAGCGATGGACAAACAAGAAAGCGAATTCACGTACTTGTTGAAGAGGAATTTTTCACCGACTTATAAATGCCTAATGTATTGACACAAAGTTAATATGGAACAAAGCAACTTGTTGTACTATTTACATAGATTTACAGTCTATATTTGCATTTCTTTTGTATTAAGTCTTGGAAATGTAAGTGAAAATTTCAGATATTGGAATATTTGGCAGTTGAAGAACACTTACTATGGCAACTCGAGGTGCTGATGGGGAGATATAGGCACTAATAAGAAACTTGGTGACCTTATGTAAAGAGTAAAGCATCTTGTCACATTTTCGAAGTCATTTTCGTGCTGGAAAAAAAATATATATCGGAGAAAAAAAAAGGTAAGAATGCGCCTTGAGTATACGATGTAATAAATATTACGATTGAATTAATAACGTGTTGATTAATGTAGAAAACAAAAACTAGTGATTTTTTTTTTTTTTTTCGCAGTGGACAAATTTAAACTTTATCAAACGTGTTTCATGCCAGCCATCTCCGCTAATCTTTATACGGAAACAGTGATATCCTGTGATGTAGAATCCGTTTTCACCTATATTCTAACTTTCTCCCCAACTAACGGATCGCGAGAACAGACAGGAACAGAGGGGTTTAGCGGGTGCACGAGGCCCTAATGGGTGAACGAATCGACTCTTCCGGTACACATCGCACTACAGCTGTGGACTAACTAACTAGGTTTAGTAGCGAATTAACACATGAGAGAATACAGGAATTGACGATTTTAATGCTTTTCTATCTTTGGTGTAATTTGGCAATTTCTCTACACTTTATTTTTATTTATATATGTACTAAATTATACACAATAACATATTATCAGTTAAGTAATATGTCATTGTACGAATTCAAGTTTTTTTGGTTCTGTTAGGCAACTGCGCTTAATAGGTTAAGAGGAATATGAGTGAGATGAAGAAATAAAGATTTACAAGTTTATTTAAATACGGTACTTTGTGCGGACGCTATCTGCGAGACCATTCACAGGCTTGATTGGATAGCAGTCAAAGAACAAATGACTGAACGGCAAAAAACATATACAGATTAATGAACTAAATCTTCTTTTAAATGAAAAATGGTTGTCCTTAAATAACAAAAGGTCTGAATAACTTGTTGAAATCCATCCAATACTTGAATTCTAAACAGCATTAAGATAAAAACAAAATAATAAAAATAAAAACCAATTGTTTGGAATCAAACAACTTCAAGTTCGTTATGCTTACATAACAGGCATGTCATATTTCTTATATTCACATATTGCATTCTTTTTTTTTGGCCATTTTTGAGATATCTCATTAATTTTGTTCTTCGTATTATATACTTCATATACAAATATGTCTTTTAGACACAACAAGATGATGGAGAAAATCAAAAATTAAACAAAGTTTTCGTTTAAGAATGTTAACAAATGTTAGAACGAACTTTCAAGGTTATAGCATTTAGTCTACTTAATTAAACGAGTCTAAAACGGGTTCGACGAGCACAAGTTACCGGTGCTCGATGAAGACTCCAGGTGTAAATGTGCAAGCTACGTGTTCCGATTGCATCGTTAACAACGTACAGTTAACGGATTTTGGGCATAAGGAGTTGAATAATCTGAGGCTCAAGATGAACGTTAGCACTGAGTGGCGAACGATAAGGCAAAGAAAGTGAATGAATAGGTAAGGTTCGAGAGAGAGAGAAACACTGCAACAAATCAAGAAATTAATTATGAACTTCCCCCTCATCCATCCTGAATTCCAAATCTCACCATAAGTGATTCCAGGACCTTTTCAGTCCTCTAAGAATATTTTCAAGGTTGTAGAAGTGGCTACTTGGCTGTAGGAACAATTGAAGAGGTTTTCTCGGAGAGCCTTAAGCACCTTTGCACGATTTTAATCATTTGAAAAGGCAAGGGGGACTACGTCTAAAAAATTCTAGATTTTAATATAAAAGAAATAAAAATAAACTGCGTTTACTTTTCAATTCACCCTCGTAGATTAATTATTAATTCATCATAACCGATTGCAATGTTGAGTGACCATGAGTTAATTATACTCTCATTTCAGACAACATTACTTATTCCTACGTGACAAGCATACGAAAAGAGCTTAGTATTTATCCACACACACATCATCCACTGTTAAATCCGTAGCTTTTACAAAATCGATTTTAAATCGAGAGCGAAAGTTCCCAAACTGTTTCGCTATCCATCTTTATGAAGTACATCTCCGAACATGTTTTGGAACTTTCAAGAAGTTTCAAGTACTTTCAGTTCCCCATGTCATAGTACTACCGACCACTAGGACTCTGACAAAACCCCCCAACTGCTCTAATAGTTCTTAAGAAAGGGACAGTCGATCTGTGATTGTTGTGCGAGAAGTTCCACCACAACACATGCGGGGAATGAGTAACCCACGATTCTGTTGCACAGCTGTATGCTAATCAACTTCAAACAGCTTGCCTTACTGGAGGGCATTTTCTATGACGCCAGCATGCGTAAGAGATAGATAGACCGGAGGAGAAAAGTGCGGGGGGCTAGATAGAGAACTCAGGGCGTGTGCTGCAAGACTGGCACGCGCCACGAGCCAACGTGTTCCTATACCCAGAGAGAAAGCGACAGTATTGGAGAAGCTTTAGCATTTCAAAGGCCGGTGTGACTGCCTGCTTTTCCCCCGCAAGTGGCTTGAGAGGCTTCACTAGTTTGATGTTTACCTTCCCGTAGAATACAGAGCATAGTGGCCGGGGTGGAAGAGAAAGAGGGGGGGGGCGGGTAAAAGAAAGCAATGCGGTCATTGCCACCTGGCCTTTACCTAAGGTCTCTTAGGCAGATGGTTAATGTCTCTTGTTTGATGGCATTTCTGTCGTTAACTTCGACAAGTGGTCATTGCGTAAGACATTAAACCCTTAATTGAAGCGCGGGTTGGTGTATAACACGTGAAATCTCTATAGAGAACCGGATGGAAATCAGCACTATCTACAATTCTCTCCGAAGAATATCAGCTGACACTGCTTTATTTAAGAAGAATCCATTCTAAATCTTTTGATTAATTCCAGCTTTTTGAAAGCTATAAGTTCCTTGTTCTTGTTTTCTATGACTGAAGATCTTGCTGAAGCTTAATTACCATTTGTTATTGAATTCATGAAGACTATGTAACTGTCTTTAGGAATGCTCTTTGGTTAGAAGGACATGAGGTCGAATCTTGTGTAGAATGCAAAGAATCTTTATAAGGGATTGTCTGTAGGAAACGAGTTAATTTAATACAGATGATAAAAAAATATTCAGCCTGCTTCGAAATGGACATCTAATCAAAAGGCTGAAAAATCAAAGAATGATTTCTGATCAAGTAATAAGAACAATGTATTTCACACTGCAAATTAATTACAAATTTTGTAAAATTTCCCGTTACTTAAAAAACTTATGGATATTAAAATATAAATGTGACTAGTCCATATTACTCAACCCATATCTCTGAAAAAAAACAACAACAACTTAATAGTGGATGCTTATAAAGAACAGTCAGTAATCACGTCTAGAGTTGAAGATTATTTCTAACTGGTCCGCAGATACGGACCAGTTAGAAATAGCAGCATACGGCTTAAAACAAAAACAAAAAAGAAGCCATATAAGATTAACGATATAAGAAACATAAGAAATCTAATTAGAAGAATAACTCATTTCTGAAGATATTCCATTTCCAGATTATATTAGATTCCGATGAAGTTTCAACGTATACTCAAGGACAGGGGTGGCTCGTGCATAGGCACTACGGAACTGCAACACCCTCAATTTTTCTCGACATATAAATATATTTATTAATTTATTTATATTTACTTGTAATATTTAATTTTATCATCAGCAATCCTATATAATTCTCTTATTTTGTATAAAAAATAATAAAAATCCATTTTGTAGCACTTAGGAGGGCGAAGGACGCTAGCAGCACTGGGTTTATCGCATTGTCATATTGCTACGCGCGCAAGCATATGCACGTCATAGTGAGAGGCAAGCTATTAGCGTAATGCGGCACTGTCCATCGCGCAGTTCCACTGTTGTTTATATGCAGTTTGCGCCAGTAGTAGATTGTTCGTAGTGCTTATCGTGTTTACTCCGTCTCTTTAAATATTTGGACATTACAATTAAACACATAACATTTCTTATAGTTTTTATTTTAGAACATTATTGGGGTTATGATATTGGATTTTATTTTTAAGTAATTTTGAATTATACCAAACTGTATAATTTTATCGATAATAAACAATATTTTTTCATGTTTAATTTTTTTTTTAAATTTTTACCATAATTTTGATATTTCATCCAAACACGTATACACTGTACTTACAGTGTGTATGTATATTTCGAAAGTTGTAGCACCCTTACACACACACACCTTAACAAAATTCCTTACAGAAGTAATTTATTTAATAACAAAACTCACTCAACTGTATATGCTTTTCGGAACATTTCACCAGTAACATCTTCATTGCTTGTCTGTCATTAAATAATACAGTGGGAAGTGAAGCAGAGAATGTTTTGTATAGGTAAATACTTTATCTATACAAAAAAAAAAAAATCAAACAAAATAATGTTGAAAAACAATTGAGATCGGAAGTGAAGCGATGAAATTTTCTAACCGAATGAATCACCCAAGAAAGGGGCAGGAAAGGAGGTTGTGGGAAGAAGTCTATTTAAACTGCGCGAATACCAAAAAGTAAATAGTTTTAGAAATATCTTCACAACAAAAGAAAAGTCTGTACAAGCCGTAATAACAGACTGCAGCTAACATATTATGAAGAGAAGACTTAGAAGAACAAGTATCAACACACAATAGAAGTTCCCAGACACACCGAACTGTATATGAAAGCTGCTTTGATACCAACGTGATTCTACAAAGAAATATACAAAAAGCAAAGTTAGAAAGAGGGGGGGGGGGATATGAAAACACGAATATTCATAGAATGTTCTAGAAAAGTTTCAAAAATTCTGCACTGGAAATAGACAAATCAAAATGTACATCACTTCAAAAATCGTTGTTTTGATTTGAAAATCATCATCACTGTCCACGGATCCCTGGAGAATTCACAGGAATAGGTTAGCTCTAGTGATGACTCTTATGTGTGTGTGTGTACACACACACACATACACGTGAATTTCAATTATTTAATCACGTCATCTTTCCCCTGGAAAGATGACTTTGTAGCAAGTCATCTAAGACTTCCACGTCCTGATTTTTACTTCTTTAAATAGATAAATATAAAATAGCAAATAATTAACAAATATTTGTGATTTCTTCAATCAATTGTGCTTTTATACTTGCATAGTTTGCAATTATCTGATATAAAATTTGTTTACATCTACAAAATGACTTAAAAGTACTTAACATAATGTGTAATTATATAACTACCAGTTTATTGAATAATGTGCACTTTTAATGAAAAAAAAAAGGAAGCATTCGTTCTCATTATTTACTAAAATAATATTAATAAGCGCACGATTTGAATGACAAAGTTCACAACGTCCACATACAATTGCCACCAAATTTCGTTGTTTAAGTTTTTCACAGTTGAGAGTTTACATTTATTCCTCGCTTCGCGAGAACGAATCTTGAATTTCGCCCCGTTAATAATCCCTTCTTTAATAAAAGTAGCCAGGGGCATAAATTAGTGTCGCTATGAGGAAATTGCGACTGTTTGTACTTCGTAATTTATGAAATATGGTTTGACATGCGCAGTATATCACACTAGACAAGCTTACCCGTGCTATTATCAGTGTGTATAGAAAGGAATATTTCCTCACACATATGGAGACGGGCATCTGTAGGCTATCGGCACAGTGCTGAGTGTTTGTTCATTTTCCTCATACCATCCACAATCACACGAGCAAACAGCCATGCTCGCCTGAGTTATTAATCTCGACCAGCGCCCCGTTCCTGCGTCTCTAATGACAATACTGGCAGTAAAGGGTTGAGCGGATCAAAAGGTCGCCTTGCTTGAGACGCAGAAGGCAGCCATGTTCGACTAAATGACGTCGAACGTGTTTTGCGCTAGAAACGGCTATAAATCATGCACTCAGAGTCGTCCAGGTAAGCTGCTGTTATGAAGCAGATAACATTCTTTTTCCACACTCTCGTTTGTCAAATCTTCGTAGAGATGTGGGCTGCTTAAACACTACGTTTTGCCTGCAGTATTTTTTATTAAACTGCTTGCACATGCGTTTTCCTAACTATGTGAGTAACCCTCGAGGGGTCGTAGAAACTCACCAGTGGCTCGCAGGAATCCAAACGAATAATATATTCTGAGACTCTTTCTATTCACTTGAAGCCGACTTTGCTTTAAGTTTGCTAACACACTTCTACTCAATGCTACCTAACTTTAAACTGTCGCTATTCCCACTAACTTTTATTCTATTAATAAACTTGCGGCAAAGGCATTTACACACCAAATTACTCTTCTTTCTTACTCTCTATTGGTAGCTTCGGTAGCACGGTAGACAATATGAACCGCACGCTAATTAACGAAGGATTTGTAATCAAATCTCATGCGTTATTATAGTTAATCATAGTGAAAGGAAAGCGATTGGTAACATTTCTATAATTATCACAAGCACGACAGTAATATTAAAGGCAAAGACACGGTATTGCTACCAGAATATCGATATAATGCGTTCAGTAGAGTCGCTAGGAAGGAGATTTACTGTTGTTTAGTTCATTAGTAACAGAATATTACTAATCAGAATTTCAATCTACCAGTGACATCATTAATATGTTTGTACATATTGGAAATGCTGTAGTCAACTGTCAGAATTGGCTACTAAATTAAAAAAAAAAAGAAGTATCTCCATAGCGCTCAAAAGAACGATAGTTCCTTTGTTCTGATCCTGTCCAACACCGGGAACATTTATGAAGGCGTTTTTTGACTGAAAGTTAGTCATATGGAAGTAGCAGGTTGTTTTTCTAGATCTCTCGAAAGCTGTAAAACACATACAAACCGAACAGAGAACGCACATATGGATATAACAGCAGACCACGACGACAGGATTACCAGCACAATCATAAAATAATTATGCTTATGAAAAGTCGAATTACTTATCCAAAAGAGGATATTGGAACTTAATTATGTTAATGAAAGATGGAAAACTATTTTATATATACACATACCGGCCACAGAATTAAGCAACTTTTATTTCATACCGTGTTGGGCTTCCTTTAGCCCTAATTACACCATGTAGACGAATTGGCATGAATTTCAGAAGGTATTGGAATGAATCTATGTCCACAATATACCAGTCGTTCATCAGACAATCCTT
This sequence comes from Typopeltis vanoorti, assembly GCF_054136105.1. NCBI lineage: Eukaryota > Metazoa > Arthropoda > Arachnida > Uropygi > Thelyphonidae > Typopeltis > Typopeltis vanoorti. The sequence continues at coordinate 17,737,635 of NC_143558.1, forward strand.
TACTGATTCAGATTTGAAGAAGACTTTGCTCCCGGATCTGTTTTTCTTACATGCCCCATACATTGTCAATGGAGGTTCAGGTCCGAGCTTTGTGGTGGCCAGGGAAAATGGTTTCGTACCAACAGAACATGTCCAACACCATGACACCATCTGCAGACCCCTGAGATGTGTGTAGAAGGCAATCTGGGTTCATAGCTTTATGAGGCTCCTGCCAAACTCTGTCTACCGTTTGTACTGAAGAAGGTGTACCGTAACTCGTGCGACCAAATGACGTTTTTCCATTCTTTCGGTGTGTAGTCATGGTGTTCCTGAAATCACTGTAGATGAACTTTCCGGTTGTTAGCAGAAATCAGTGGTTTTCGTATAAAGATGCGACTGCCAATACTGATCCTGTTCAATCCTTTGCGCGTAGTTCAGTGAGATATTGGACGGGGACAGTCTTCATTAAGACTGTCCCCGTCCAATCGCCGCCGTCGTGTGAGAAGAAGACGGCGATCTCGTTCTTGACAGACTGTCTCAGGATCACAGTTATGCCTCTTAAACAAGTAATGTGCGTTATTTGTCCACTGGTTAAACACCCGGGATATCTCACTTTTTGAGAAACCAGTCAGCTCTGCTGTTAAGCTCTTTATCGAACTCCGAAAGATCTTTTGTTTTTCCAATTGTGATCAACACTGTTGACGATGACTGACCAGCAGTGTTCTTAAATAGCTACCTAGAACACGTGGCGAAGTATTTTGAATATACGCTGCGTATGTGACATCTACATACATCTGCATGAAAACTTCTAATTCTGTGGCTAGTATGTGTAAGAATGGCAGGGCTGGAGGTGTCTTCAGTTGGAATCAAAATTGGTGGAAGAAACATTAATAATTTGAGGTATGCAGATGATACCACCTTGCTAGCAGAGTGCGAAGAAGATTTGGAGGAATTTATTATGAAAGTTAAAGAAGAAAGTGCTAAATATGGTCTTAAACGTAACCTCAAAAAGACAAAAGTTATGGCAACATGCGAACTTAATGATTTTGAAGTAGATGGGGAGAAAATGGAACCAGTTAACAATTTTGTGCCTCTAGGATTCCGAACTGATCAAGATGATTATTGTACTGAAGAAGTTAGAAGAAGATTATTTCTCGGAAAGAAAGCAATGACAAATAATTTAAGCAAGATCTTTAAAGATAAAGATATTAGCCTCGCAACAAAAATCAGAATCGTGAAAGCAATGGTATTCCCTGTGGTACTGTATGGATGTGAAAGTTGGACCCTGATCAGAAAGAGTGAAAGAAGGAAGATAGATGCATTTGAATTATGGGTTTGGAGACGCTTACTAAGAATACCATGGACTGCAAAGCAAACCAATAAATCAGTGATAGACAGAATAAAGCCAGATTGCTCCCGCGAAGCTATGATCATCAAGCAAAAATTGTCATACTTCGGACATATTATGCGAGCAAATGACAGTCTGGAGAAGATGATGATGCTTGCTAAAGTTGAGGGAAGCAGAAGAAGAGGAAGACCAAGAATTAGATGGGTGGATGGAGTTAAAGAAGCAACTGGAATGCGCTGAATGGAGAATATATGTTCATGGAGTCACCAAGAATCGAAAACGACTCGATGGAACATAACAACAATAAAGTATGTGTAGATAATATTTAACTTAAAATTATATATATTTGACTTTGTGGTATTGTCAAAAGTAGTACTGAATATTTTGCATCCATCGTAGGAGACATTCATCTCCAAGAATGCAAAACCACGGCGGCTTTGATAGTGTCGTTGTTTTATGAAAATTATCATAGAGGAAGGTATAAGATTATTAGAAGATAAATGCTTCTGAAAAATTATGTTACTCTTAACTCAATTGATTCAGGATTCATGTTACTTTATAGACAAAGGCATTATGCACATACAAAACTCGGATCTGACTGCGGAAAACCCTCTTTCTCCGGTGATCGCTAATATCTATATAGAAACGCGTGCACGCAGAAACATAAATGCTTACCCTATGCAATCAAGAATCTAGAATCGACCGGGAGTTTTTAAATTATCTGAATATCGACATCCAAAAATTGAGGTTGCAGTGAAAAATTAATAATTCACTTCCCTTTCCTGAAAGTCAGATTATCATTTCCATGGTCTCATTAATGGCGAAGAAGGATTAACTATAGAACTCTGATTCACTACTACATTCCAGGAGGGTGTGACTCAAATAACTGGTTAGCGTATCTGCTGTTTGGCCAAAAGGTACAGATTCGAATCCCGTCTTGGGCATGGATGTTTATGGTGTTGCTGGGGTCACCATGGGAGGAGTAGAACCATAACCTTTCCCAATGTGAGGAGGAAGGGGGGGGGGTTGTAATTCATTTGAGAATAAATAATCTCGTTATGCTAAATATAAAGAGCGAAGGCTTCCAATTGGGTATTCACTTCATTGACAATATTCACTAGGACTATTAGTCTGTTTGGATTGGTAAAACACACACGGAAATTAAAATAAAATTGAAATATTTTTTACGCAGACAATTACTGGCATATAAACATACTCGTTTCTTATTAGCAGATCTCGTCAGAAGGTGGCAAGGTTTTTTCCTCCAGAAAATTGGGGTTTTTCATTCTACAAAACTGGACAGAAGAACACGCAGTTATCAGATATAAATAATAAGCTGTCCTTATTAGCTTTATTATTGCCAGAAGCAGCTAAGCAGACATAGCTACTTCTGCAGTTACACACAATCATACAAACAATTTCAACAGACTATCATTGTGCGTTGTTCTTCTCTGCCATGAGTAAAGACAATTATGCTGTCCTGGTCGTTGGTGGTAGGTATAATTAAAAATGGGGGAGGAGGAGGAGGAGGACTGAGGCATTTCTTTGCATGGCCAGAAATGGATCGACAAAATATCATAATTTGTCGATCCATATGAACTCTGACTGTATGACCTATCAACTGTCTAACTTTTCTCTGACAATAATAGAAAAAAAATATAACGATGATAACTAAATGTAAATTTGTGAATGACATGCACTGCAAGATTTTATGTTATAGGAGAAGAGACAGATTATCAATGTCTTTTATTGAATTTTAGCATGGACAGCTGATTTAGGAGTTGAATGCTAGCCCTTTTTTTAAACAACATAAATACCAGGATTACAGTCGAGAGCTGTTTACAGATTAAGTAAATAATTTGGAATTAGAATGACAGTGGACAGGATGCCACCAACAGGCCCTTATTTCTTTGAAAAAGGAGGGTGTTATCACAAGAGAGCAGAGTGCTTATCATGCATCCGCTGTGCCGTGTTTACAGTATTAACAGTGTTGAGCTATTGACGAAATTTTAGGCCTAAATTCGAACTGTCCTCACCGGACGTGGGGGAGATGGAGGGGGGGGGGGGATAGGGGGGAAGAGAGAGGGAAGGTTGTCGAAAGTCTACCGCGGTCTTTACGTGTGTTACACTTCAGGCCGTCAAGCACTAATGCGGGTCTCACCAACAGCTTGGACTTCGCATGCTGGGTGTACCTCTCTAGGCCGGGGCTGCCTGTATGGATGGACGCCCGCATTTTCGTCTGAGTAATTAGATAGCGGAGATAGCGCCGGATATGACGCTACGCTGTGTCCCGTAGTACGCTGTTTGTTACAGTGTGCCAACGACAGCTGTCAGTGACTGCAAAAATACTGCGGATATGCCATTGACCCCAGCAGGTGGAGTTAATGTGGACATCTTGTTGACCCTGAACACCTTAAGTCTAAAGATAGCGGTCAATGTTTTACTGCTAGATTGTTGGCATACCTTCATGCAGGTGCTGTTTGGGTGGAAAGTTATTTAGTATTGTTTTCGTTAGTAAGGGGGATGTGGATATGAGAGAAGAGTGCCGAAAAACTACGGAATACCAACACCAGAATGTAATATTAAATAAAGATAAATAATATTTGTAACATATCAGTTCAAGAATTTAGATAACCTGTAACTTATTAACATATTAAACAGTTGAACAGAAAAAAAAAGCATATTGTTTGCTGGATAGCTGAAAAAAAACCTTATATGAAAAATTAAAACCTTTCTCATAGACCATATTTCAATATTAATAAGGCAAGTTCAACATAAATCCATTGGGAGCAGTTGGTTAGCCTTATTGTACAGAATATACCAAATTTAGGCCTGGTACTGCCAAGAACTCTATGTATCCGATTTGTAAATAGCAGATCACTTAATTGCAAAGATGTTTTCCTCAATGGAAGTCTTTGAAGGGAAGAATCTTTAAAGACTAAATTAGAGTGTAAATTATCATGTTTAGTAGATGATAACGCAGCAGGGAAACCTGCTTTGAAGGTAAAGGCTACAACTGGAGAAAATAAATTTTTGGAGGTGGCAGAACTTAATTCCAATAAGAATTAAGAATCCTGCTCTAAAGAAAAACGTATTCTGTTTCTCCATTAGAATGGAATACATTGTCATGAAGAGGATTCTAATTCTAATTCTAATTTTCATCCATCCATCAATCAAGCCAGTTGATTGATCGATGGATGGTTGGTTTATAATTACTGCCGAAGCAACTGAGGCTATGAGGAAAAGCATATTTTGGCTGGTATGTTTATTTTGATGGACGAGAACCTTATTATCCATGCATACGTTGGCTAATTCACCTACAGCTGAAACGTCCTTATAAAGCTTTCTCGAATTCAGATGGATTGGAATCCGAGCGTTTCAACAGAAGGTCACATCATCTTCGCCACTGCACTACTGTACGTAAATATAATTAAAGTTTAGGTTAAGGGGATAATAAATCTCTCATTATTTAAAGCCGAATAAGAAACTCGAAGATCGAAATCGAAGAGTTTCATGCCAAAGAACTTCCGGCAAGTCCAAGCGTAAGTCAACACCTGGTAGTACAACACTAGGGCAACTCGGAGCAAAGGTGGAGCAAGCTTCGATCACTGTCCTTAATATTTTCTCATAATGTAATTCGTATAGTAAAGTATGTAAGTTCACTTAAACCTTGGTATTATCCAGGTCTACCTACTCACTGATGAGACTTCAATAAAGTTCGAAACCGGTCTGGGTAGTGACCTTCCCTCATAATGTAAAACAGTAATACATCTCCTAGGAGCTGCGTTTTACATTATGAGAAAATATTAAGGACAGTGATCGAAACTTGCTCCACCTTGCTCCGAGTTGCCCTAGTGTTGTACTACCAAGTGTTGACTTACGCTTGGACTCGCCGAAGTTCTTCGGCATGAAACTCTTAGATTTTCGAGTTTCTCATTCGGCTTTGAAATAATGAGGATTTATTATCCCCTTAACTTAATTTACGTCGCTGAAAAAAATATCCTCTTGGCTCTTTATTGTAATAATTAAAGTTTATGGAAATTCTATGGTAAAACGTGTCTGCAGCGAAGGTGCAGTTTCATAAAAACTACTTATTTTTTTTAAAACGAAGTTTTAAAAAAAAATGTTCTCTTGTGGTTCAAATTAGTAACTGGAGATTTATGCTGGCTGTGGCAAGGAATTCTGAAACGGTTTAATGGTGAAATTCTTGAAATACATGAGAAGAATTATAAAGTTTTCAGACCAATTAGTAAAAGAGAGGGAGGAGGAGGAGGATTATTCATAAGAAAGAACTTAGACCAGTGGTTCCCAAACTGTGCACCTCAGAGAACAATTTATGCTTATCATTTTTTCAAATCCTACTAAGTTTTCAGGACACCAATACTTATTATGTAGTTTGGACCGGAACTGCTTGGTATTTCTTTTGGCTTGAGGGAGCCATGAAAAAATTACTCAGTAACTAAGGGTGCCGTGAACCGAGATAGTTTGGGAACCTCTGACCTAGATCATGAACTCAAATTTATTTGACGTTTGAGACGGTAGGATGCTTGCTAACCATGGAGGCGATTAAAGAGTGGACGTGAATTGTTATTATCACGGAGGAACTGGCGATAATCTTATGGGCAGTTCAGTGGGCTAGGAAAATGCAAAGTATTAATAAATGGACACTTTTACTGAAAAAACATTTATGTAAAATCAATAATGCGAAGTAAGATTAAGATAAATTAAAATTTCATTGACCATCATCGAGGAGTAAATTTCAATATAAGGCTGAAGTCAAGAGAGATGAATTACATCGTTTAAATTACATTAAAGATGAATTACATCCTTGAAACTATGCAAGGATCATCCCAATTCATAAGAATAGTTCAGGAATTTATTTATATGATCATATAAAATGGATAATTGTATGTCAGTTAGTCTTACGTGTTATTAACAAAATAAGGGAAAATTAATTTGAAGTAATTATCCAGAACACCTTTGACATGGAGCATATACTGAGTAGGACATAGCATGATGGAAGATCGATTTTGAAAAATCTGTTTCTTTCTATTTTAACAAAACCTTTGATAGAATTCCAAACATGTTGAAAATTAAAATGCGCTAAGCGAGCATAGGTAATTAGTATGATAGAGAACGAATTGCTTGAGAAGTAGATGACCAGAAATGATGTTTAGTGGAAGACTACCAAGAGTCAAGTAGTCAGGAGTTGGAGTTTTTTTTTCTTCTTCTTCTTCTCCCACACGCGAAAGGCAGAAGAGCCAACAAATACCTGATCCAAAACAATCCCCATGTAAGAATTAGCGAACGAAGATACGTTCATTGGAGATGAGAGAACCCAGCGATATCTATTAGAACAATCCCCCCATGCCAGGATACTGCCACCGCTGGCTTGTTTCCGGCCAGCCGTGTAGTCTGGTTACACACACACACACACACACACACACACACACACACACACACACACACACACACACACACACACATGGATATGGTTAAATGTTCGACAAGACCGCATCGTGTTTGTTAAGGGCATTCAGTTAGAGCAGAGATCCTCTCCAACCAACGATGTTAATGTGCTACAAACTTTTGTGTTTGAGACTGCTATAAAAAAGATAAAAACTAATAACAATAAGTAGATGACGTTAGGAATGCGAAGAAGAATGTTTAAAGCGTAAAAGTAATTGTTACGTAACTTGCATTCAAAATACTAAAGAAGAAAAAGTGATCTTTATTGGCATCAACAAGAAATGCAATCTTTTAGAAGTTAAATATATTTAAGTAAGAGAGCATAAACGCATTTTCAGCATCACCATATGTGAATTGATCTTGGCGCTACTAAGTCGGTGTTGTTTAGTGTATACATTGAGATGAACTAAATTAAAATACGTGTTGATTACCACTGGAACAGACATTTAATAGGCTTAGATGGCAGAAAGACTGGAACAATTTTGTTTCGTTTTTATCTAGGGGATTGATTGCATCAATATGATTGAAAATGACCTCAATAAATGTTTTCGGTTGATCATAATAAGTCTTCCCAACGATGCATTTTTCTGGCATATCAGTTACGTTAATTAGCATGGTATTAACTTTATTGAATATCGAAAGCCTATACGAGACACATTTCAATTGTGAATGGTAATTAAAATTTATTATCGTAAAGAGTATCGACATGGGATAATACAATTAGCACAGGCTGACTTCAAAATTCTTATGAAGTATAAAGGAGAGGGAAAGATAATATTACAATTGCAGAAACGTCGTAGCAAACGGGAGTGAGCAGGGCACAAAAAATTGACCGAATCGCTCTTAAAGTACAGAAGTTCACACGAACGCTGTCTTATCCCACAATCCCGCCGAAATGTAGCGGCATTGCCTCTTTCTTAATCGAACTGTCGTCAAGTGAATCTGCCACGCGACTTGCTGCTGTTTTGTGTGTTTGTGTGTGTGCAGAGACGCTCGCGAAACTCCGAGGGAAAAAAAAAAAAAAAAAAGGGAAAAAAAAAGGAGGGATGGCAAACGAGGCGGAGTCTGCGGGTCACGTGGTGTAACAGGTCGAATAAAAGGTGCCGGTTGGCGTCGCTCGGCTGTTACGCTCACGTCGTGCGGCGTGGCGCTTGTGAGTTTGCGACTTTGCACGAGCCTCGAGCATGTGAACACGTCAGCGATGTCGCTGCCGAGGACAGAACTGAACATGCGGTGCATCGTCTTCTGGCCTGCTGTCAGGCGCGTGTCGTCCTCGGAAGTGACCACGAAGTCGTTTAGAAAGTTTTTGCTGAAACTGACTTACCGTTGTTGCCGGATTTCTACTCCACGCTGGGTCTAACCTACCGGAATGCCACGGGGGTTCTTAGTGAAGCGCTACTCCAAGTCTTCTCTACCTCAACGAGTTCGCCACTATTCGGACGAGGACCGCAGCGACTCCAGTTCAGATCATGATCCCGGAGAAGGATTCGCATCTAAGGTCACCAGGCCACCATCTGTCGTAACCAAACTTGCTATCTCTCCGGAGCCTACGCTCAGCAGTCCGTCACCACCGCCATATGCCAAAGTTCAAGACGAACCCCTTGCTCTGACCACCACTCATTCAAACACCTCTCAGATATTCGCTCCCCTAAGGCACTCCGTTCTCTATTTTCCTCGATTGGACCACCTACAGGAATCGGTGTCGAGCACTCCGCCAAGACCGAAAGATGACCCCCCAATCTCGACTCCATTTCCGCCTAAGAAGCGAGCAGCCGACAGCTGCGAGGGCGACAGAAAATCCTCGAGACCAGCAAAGAAGTCGAAGGTAGCGAGAAAGTTGAACTTTGACGAAGATAAGAGTTCCCCAGTATCCGGAACGTTCATCCGAGACCCGGACAGTGACGATGACCTTCCTCCGCCCGTAAGACGGGGAGATATCGATCCCAGCCTAAACGTCGTAGTCGTCACCGAAGAAGCAAGAGCCGAGCTAGCGAAGATAGAGAATAGGATAGGCGACTACGTATGTCAGCTGTGTAAAGAACATTATCCCGATGCCTTTGGCCTCGCTCAACATCGCTGTTCCCGCATCGTCCATGTGGAGTACCGTTGTCCGGAGTGCGACAAAGTGTTCAACTGTCCCGCTAACTTGGCATCCCATCGTCGCTGGCATAAACCACGACCGATCGCCTCCTCCACGGGAAAGGCCAACAACCCACCTCAACTCTTGCCTGCCAACGTCCCATCTGCAGAGCTAGTCAAATCCGATGCCGTGAAGCTGGAGAACTTAACGGATCCTAGCGATTCGGAAAGCTTTCGAGACACCCCATCGCCGGGCGAGATCAGCTGCAACGGCGACGGAAGCGACGAAGGTCAGTTCGAGTGCGATCTCTGCGGAAAGATGTTCCGCAAACAGTCCTATCTGAAAAAGCACCTCCAGACACACAACACCTCTCCAGCTAAGGGATCTGCAGACGACCCCGAAGGCGAGTTCGCATGTCATTGCGGTAAAACATTTCGAACGGTCACCGAACGCGCCAAACACGCCATGCTTCATGCAGCAAGCGCCATCAGTAACAATGTGACCGACTGCACATGCTCTGTGTGTGGGGCAAGCTTCCCGAACAAACAGTTGCTGGAAAAACATTCATCAACTCACAACGGAGAGAGTTTTACCTGCAAATATTGTTCCAGCACATTCTACAGTTCTCCAGGTTTGACGCGCCACATCAACAAATACCATCCCAGCGAAAACCGTCAGGTCATCCTGCTTCAACTTCCTTCCGTCCGACCAGTGTCCACTTAATACCGAGGTCATGACCCTGCCGCCATGTGAGGTGACATATCTAGTCCACTATACTAGTCATTAATACCTAGTCATTTTTTTTTTTCTTTTCGTAAACTGTAGTCATTTTTGTTAGAATGAAAATCTAGTCTTTTAATTCGTATGTATGTGTTCAAGTTTTTAGTTCGTAGTTAATTCTAAAGATGCTCTTTAGGTAAACTTTTGCTTTAGGATTTTCAGTCGAACCTCATGTATAATATATTTGTAGAAACTACAAATATTTCTAAATTTTATTCAACCGACTGTTTTTAAAATATCCGATTTAATCAAAAACGCATCTAAACTGCAAAAAAGGTTTTATGCTTTTTGGCTATTTCATGCAGTTACCTGCATAAGTTTACTAATTTAGAATATTTGGCTTGTTCCTCTTTCCTAGACAAATAAATGAATCAGCATCTGGAAAACGAAATTTACTCGATGTACGCCATCTACGTGTCTGACATAAGCTTTGTAAAATTCTAAAAATTAAAAAAAAAAAAAAAAATCAGAGAGAAAAATAACGTTTCGCTTCATCTGTAAAAACTCATGATACACGCGAGCAACTCAATTGATTGGGTTTGCTTGGTATATTGTCTTTCATTCAACTTCGTTATGAGTTTTGATAGATGAAGGTTAAAATGAATAAATATTTTTGGATGCCGTTATGATGTTCAATGAAGGATTATTAATATTATTATGAAATCACGAAAACATATTACAGTTTCGATCGCTGTTAAGTTACAATACTGCAGAATGTATCCTAAAGCAAAAGTATATACAGGGCTTATTTATTGATTATGTTGTAAATAAGCATCATGTGACTCACAAGTTAAAAAGCTTGATTGCAGATTCACTTAGAAATAAAAATGTGTGACTGTGTAAAAGTATTTAATGTGTGGTGTCGCGAGATGTTTGGAAAGTCTGCTAAAGTGGTCTTCAACAGTGAGTTGTCCATGCCATGTAACTTTAGTTCACTTCTACTCTTCCTTTCAATCTATACAGAAGCCCTTAAAGCAGCTAAACAAATATTCATAATACTAATTGATCTTCGTAGGCGGATATGATAAGCATAAACCAGCTGAAACTTAATGCTGAGTCCTGTGCAGTGCGTAGGTTTAAAAATCAGTTAAATCTTTCCAAATAGGAAACTTACGAACCTTTTTTTTCGTCACACAAAGGTCTCACTAATTCGTAAAACGTATTTTAGATATGGGTGGATTTTTCGCAATGAAATAGAGCTTTCAACAGAACAGTAACGAAAGATGTGGGTGGTTTAAAACTTGAGTATTTTTTTTAAAAAAAACTTCTAGTTCCTTGAATCACTAGTCAACTATTGCAGCTGTTGCGCAGACTTACTTCGGCATTTGCTAGTTATTATACGGAAGAAAAGACTAAGAATTTAAAGAAATGAATTGTAAAAATTTCTTAGAACTTTGATGGTATTTCAACAAATCTCTTGTGACCATCAGATACTAACGCAGTTAATATTTCCCAATTCAAACATATGTAACAATATTTTTATTATTTTTAAGGTGATTTTAAAATCTGTTTTTTTAAAGCGAGTTATTTATTAATAGTAACTGAAGATGGAAAAATCGACAATATAAATTTTAAAAAGTATATTAAAGACATTAATTAGATTTATCACCACAGTTGGATTACGAGTATTTTAATGGAAATCTCGCACAGGTTATTCCTTTCCATTGCATAGATAACTGATGAGATTTAGTAATATGTTAAAGACATTATTTAATGAATTATTTCTTTATAAAAATGAACGACAAATAAAAGAGCCTGCCTCAAAAAAATCAGGTTTATTTGCTACCTCAATTTCTGAGTTGAATCGGAGTTAAAACGCAAATACAGGTTTATATTACTAGCTTAATATACAACAGTGAAACCCCTTTTACAGAATAATGGACAATTTTCTCGATCGTCTGATGTTGTGAACCAAAAACTACATATTTCTCTAATCCTTAATTGTCTGTGAACAATTAAGGATTATTAATTTATTATTATTATTATCAATAATAATAATAATAATAAAACACATCAGAGAACTTGAATTATAAAATATTTTTTTTCGGGATGAAAAAGTTGACTTCCAAAAACCTACCTCTTCAGGAGTCGAGAGGACTCGTCTTCAGATAAAAAGAAGTCTTTAAAATGGTTCCTGGTGTCTTATCGATTTGAAGTCGGGTTTTTCCAATCGAAGAGTCGCGTCCAAATCGCATCTGCGATGAGGAGAAGCAGATAGGAAACATGGAAATATATCACATAATTTAATTTTAAAAATATAAATTCGGTTTATTGGAATTGATCTATAAGCAAAGATGGTGGATATTCTTTCTTTAATATAACAAACGATCAGTACTTGAAATGAGGCGAAATGAAGAAGCATTCCATTCCATTTCTTTCTAGAAATGAATTAAAATATCCAGTTATACTTTTTTGCCGAACTGGATAAATCATCCCACTTCCTCTTTTTTTTTGCTAACCTCAAGCACTGCAAGTGATTAATACATCATGGAATAGACAACTAAGCGTTACAACCTGCTCGCTATTAATATTATAATTTGCAATATGGAAAACTCATTGTAAAGGAATTCAGATTAGCGAAATCAAAATTACCACCTCTGTACAATGTTAAAAATCCTAAGAGATGAGAACACTTAAAGGGAAATCCAGCAATGCATAAACTGTGCATAATTTAAAATTTTTAGGTATCTTCAAAATTACCAAGTACACCGAAATATTATACACTGATATTAAATACAGGTATATAGAATTAAATTAAGGAGTCCATAATTATACGTAGCCAGTGTGGCATTTTAATCTTCCGTCCTGGTAAGAATTTATGATAATTTCGAATTGCTGTTCTAGTTGGGCATCGATGCTATACACAAATAACCATTGAAGCTTTCACAATCGGCTTAATTTTTAAGGACTGTTATGTGTGTGTGTGTGTGTGTGTGTGTGTGTGTCAGAGTTCTCTAGAGGACTTCATCGTGAAATATCAAGTAGAACAGCTTAATAAAACGCGAGTGCTATAGAAGAGAAGGAAGATGGAAAACTTAGTATCTTTATTTTTCAGTGTGGTTCCCCTAAAGTCTTACATTAACGTACAAGAAGATTTATGTGCTGAGGAACAAATTCTTCGGATTTTTCACCCTGTGAGAGGACGAACTTTTCATCGATATTTTTATATAATAACAAATAATTAACATTTTCTCTCATCAGAATGTTCGGAAACTTCTCAAAAATACTCTCTACAAGGAATTTATAATTATGTACAGAAACAAAAATCCCAAACTGAAAACAATTGGAATTGGTTGGATTGACTTAGATGAAATAATCACTTTTACGGATCTTTTTAAATAGGAAAAACGCTGTAATTTTGGAAATGGACTATATACAGAATATTTTCCCCCTTGTATTTTAAACCAAAAATAACTAGTGAAATGTTTAATATTCTAGTTGCGACATAATAAGATAGTCTTGAGCTCTGTGTCACCTGAATGGTGTAGTTTAAAATTGAATGTGGTGTCGATAGTATTATCTCACTGGTGATTCGTGTGCTGTATATGACTGTGATGTTTGTGAAACAAAGTTCAGTCGCTTTAGGACTTTTCGCGCTTTGCCTTATGGGACTATTTCAAATTGAATTTCCTATTAATTCCGTCCCTTCGAGCGTTTCAATTGCTTAAAGCCTTTCACATCTTCTCTCGCTACACCGCACAATCGTCATAAACAAAATTTGTTTTAAAAGGAAGCCTTAAACCCCCCCCCATTCCCCCATCAATGTAGATAGAATTATAATACATATCATTTTACAATAGCAACAACTGTTAATCGTATTTCTAATAATCGCTAAAAACTAAAAACCATAATTATTGAATTGTACTAATTATAGTATTTTAAACAGAAGACATTACTGGGTTCAAAAGGACAGCGAAATTGAAAATTAAATATGTAATAATCTTGATATTTTAATTTGGTATTGAGAATGACAAGGAATTTAAAGTTTCTTTGTTGTCCTTTGTTTGAATTGTTTTTGTTAAAAATAAATAACATTCCACTTATCTACTGTGTGTAATTTAAAAGTTCCATTAGCGGAAAAGGAAATTCCCATACCAAGTCATTCTAAGTATGTTTATGGTGCTTTAGGAAGCTACCAAATGACTGGATCGCCTGTAGAGTTTTATTATTTAGAAGATAGTTGGTCATGCACACTTTAATTTGTATATCGCAGTATTGGAAAGTCTCTTTAATGACGGATATTGTGTGTTTTTGCTTAGCTTTAACGAACGAAAAAGTCTGGCTAGTTGTGGGTGGAAAGGATCTTTTCAGTTCATGGTGCTTTACGAATGTCTAAGTCACTTAGCTTGTAATGGTGCTCTCCGGACAGTCAGAGTGGTGCTTGCATGTAAGAGAATACCCTATTTAAACAAGAACTCTCTCTCTTTTAGATGACATACTTCCCTTTCCATCTTTATTTGCTGCTAAATGATTGAATGATGAGAAATATATATAGATTCTTTACCAATGATGTCTTATGCTTAGAATAGTCGCATTTTTTCGCTTTCATAGGGTATTTCGAGTGTGTTTATGTAGTTTTTGGTAGTGATTATGTGTATTTTGAAGTAGTTCAGCTCCAGTTATTAGTAATTTGTCGTTTTTGTGAAAGAGACTTCACCTGTTTCCATGTATTCTAGTCTCTGTTATTTGAGGAATAACAGGGCCCACAATTGGTCCCTGTTATTCCTCAAATAACAGAAACTGTTTAGTTGGCAAACGTTTTGTTTTTCTTGATATCAATCACCCTCAAATTAGCCGGCGTTGTGCAAAAGAAGTGGTGTGGTGTGGTTGAATATGTCTTTAGTTAGAAATCTTTCCTATAAACTATATTTCTAAAAGATTTTTCGGCTTATTCTGGTTTATTCTTTATTAACATAATTCAAACACGTGTTTCTCCATTTTTCTGGCCGAATTTTTGAAAGGAATCACCCATTTGATTTCAAATGTCTATTTTTTTAAATATATCATTTATGTACGTTATATAAGAAAACTGTATTCCTGAAATATGGTGTAAAAAGACTAACATATGAGTTCTGATCTTAATGCCATCTAAATCCGAAATATTGACAAAATAATATCGATTCTAATACGGTATTTCTCTAAAAGCACCCAACTACGTTATACACGCATTGTCACTATGTGCATTTTGTATTCGAACAATATATATAAAATTTTATTTATAGATTAAAATGATAGCTTGCTTCTATGTTTAAAATGCAAGTGAATTATAAGGAACAATTTTGAAATACGAAAACAGAAAAAAAAATTAAGAATGCTAGTTTTTATCTATCATAGTTGGGTTCCATATATTTTTATACAGCTGAGATGGTTAGGGTTTTTACAGCTTTATATACAAAATACTGAACAAATTTGAAACGATCAATATTTATATTATTCCTAATATTTGAAATACATTTTGGAACATTCTTTGTATATGATAGGCTTAGCAAAACACTTCATGACTTGTAGACTAGCTTAAATGATAGAATACTAAACTGAAATCCTGCCACATTTTTTATCGTGCGAGTGGAGAATTTGTCAGCACTCATACCATATGATGTACATATTTAAATATACAACCAGATCATTGTTACATGGCACTTGAGCAAAAAGTAATTTTAAATGTTCCAAAATATCCAAGAAATATTCTTGTTACACTATTTTTTCAGAAATCTTAGGTGGCGCTGTTATCATTCGAAAAGAAATTGTAAACAATGAAGTGTGGCTGAAAGCTACTGTTGAGAAAGTTTGGACATTAATGTAGCCTAGCATAGGTAATAAACTCTTTCGGAAGTAGTTTTATATAGTAAACTGACTATATAAGAACAAATTAATTTCATTGAAGAAGAATAGTCAATTAATATTGCAATTCGTGTTATTTTCTAACACGAATTTCTATCCGTCATGCAGGGTTTTTTTTTTTTTTAATAATATTTTAAGTATGATGATTTTGAATATATAAAATCTGAATAAATCTTTAACTGCATGTTTCTGATTATAATCATAATTTATCATCATGATAAACAGATTAAATATGACTAAAATTCAGAATCAATGAAACTAGTATAATAAAAATATCACATTATATATATATATATATATATATATATATATATAGCTATTCGTTGCCTGCATCGAGAAAATCTTTTCAGCATGTAATTATTGTATTTATGTATAGTTTTAATGTAGTACTGGAGAACTAGTGTTTAGCGTGCACAAATTTCATTTAATAATGCACTGTTTGAAATTATGCATAACTCAGCAGAACCTGAAAGGTGTCGCTGCAGTTTGCATTGAATAGGATGAGTTATCTAGTCAAGTGTCAATTGATTACTCTTTCCCAAATGCTAAGGGATGAAAAGAGAACCAATCAGAATAAATTTTTGCTAATGTTATTTTGTAATTTTCACTGGAAGCTATTTCTGTATCAAAAGCAACTTTTTTGGTCATTTCTAAATGTATACGTGGAAGGACACCCGCTGTTGGAACTCTAACAATGTAGTAACCACTATGTAATATTTATTTTGACTGTAATTTATTATTGTGAGAGAAAAACAAATAAAAGCTTTGAATTTTATTTTGTTTTCTTTGTATTGCAAATCACTGAACGCTTTCAATAACAACCAAGTTGGCAATTTGATGATGGACTCGTATGATGATGGTGACAACACAAGCCGAGCAACTCCCAAAATATCTTTATATCACTCATCTACGTCATCATCTGTCATTCCGGCAAACCCTAAACTGGGAGAAGCATATAGATACACCGAGTTTTACATATCACCATGCAACAAAGTGCATTTCGCATTTTTAGTCGATGGGGGTATTATAATCTCAAATGATCAGTCTGCTGGTGAAACTACAAAGGAAAGCCCATCTGTAAGGCGGTGGATGCCAAATGGCCATTTCGTCCGTTGAGGTAGCGTAAAACAAACATCTGTCGTCCCGCTACATGCAGTTGGTATCCACGGACGAGTACTTTATTGAAAAGAGGATTTTTTTTTTGTAAGCTTGAATTAGAAGCATAAAATTTCCTATGTATAACATTCATTCGAGCAATTATTTTTATTTTTAATAATAATAATAATTATTATTATTATTTGCGCAGCTTCACTAACTGTTAGACCGAAATACTATTGTATCACGTACAACTGGTTAAAAGTTTTGCATATTTTTATTTAAACGTTGCAAAAGAAACTATGCTACAGATCTCAAACACGTATATGATCTATAAAACAACACAATTCAGTATTTATACCGTTTACGTTCAGTGACGTAAGTAGGATAGAGCGCAGGATTCTTACCCTAGGGGAAGCAGATTCTGGGAGAGAACAATAAATAATAAAAAAAAATACTTTTGTTCTTTTATGCATTAATAATGTTTATTCATGTTTTTTTTTTCAATAAACAATTTCTGAATTTGTCAGCTGAGTTGGCTAGCATATATGCTCTCCAACTAAAAGGCTGTGAGTTTAAATCATACTATGGGCTTGGATGCTTGTAAATATCTTTAGATGGGAGATGAATTTCATTGCCTGATGTGGGCCCTGTTTTTCAAACCACTTCAGGCCTTATCAAAGGCGTGAAGTGGTGTGAAAAAAAAGTTCTACGTTTTGCTCTGGAGCTGTTTCGGATTATTTAATTCTTTGCTGACTTTACTAATGTACCATAGGTTTACAACCATTTGCGAATGGAACGACATAAAACTAACTAAATAAATAAAAATAAAGAAGACTTCAACTAGAAGGGCAGAGCACGTAGTTTCCATTTCACTCGACTCCAAAATTTTGGAGTAAGCGAAAAAATAAAATAAAATTATAATTATAAATGAACATAATCGTTTACTAAATATAGTAGCATTTTTAACTTTTTAAAAAGATTTTTACAAATCTGAACAAATAGAATTGTACATGGTTTACAGGACTATTGTTAAGGTATATGCCTCCCTAGGCAAGCACTATTTTTCCGTCCCTATATGGAAGAAATATGTCAAATTAAACACAAAAAAATGTTTTTATGGTAGAGATACAATTTTTCCAGTTTACGTCATTCCTACGCATTTGCCTTAGGGAGTTACAACAGTCATGATGGTTTATGTAAATCATGAATAGGCCATAACATGATATCGAAAATCATATTTTCAATCTTATGTTATGATATGTCCATAAACAAGCAGTTGTTAGTCCCAGGTGCAGCAAAATCAGGACGTACCAATTTATATTAAGTAACAAAACAAACGAAAAAGAAAGGTTCTGTTTTTAAACGAATTGTATCTAAATAAAAATTTACATTTAAGATGCGTTCTATAAATATACTGGAAGCATGTTTTCCCGCAGTTACGCTGCCAAGGATATAAGGAATTATTATATCTATATACAGACTATATATATATATGGATATAATCATATCTGGAGCAACAATGCCTGAAATTAATAAAGAGCATTCTACACCTTCTGTCCAAAAAGAAACCGAACTTTTCGAAAATAGAAGAAACCAGAGGCGCCACCTGTTGTATCGTTTTGTTGTCGAAAGCGGCAACCTTCATTAGTGTTGTGTCAACTGTTTATGACATTTGTTTCATTAGAAGTCGAGTTATAGTGTCAAGAGTGAGAGTGTGTTTTGACGAACGGTCGGTCGTCACGATATTCATGCCGTACGCGAAATCTCGCTATCAATCGCTTCAAAACTTCGAGATAAAACTTACCATTGACCGTTTGGCCAGGCGGAATGAATTCTTTCTGGATAATGTCCTTGGAATCGTAGAAAACAAATCAGCATTGTCCTTACTTTTGACTTTTCCAAGCGACTTTTTTTTTCCCGATGCCCCTGATGGTCTCCACTTAGCACTCTGGCGCTTTGTTTCGGGCTGATACTCAAAACACGTTTCGTCACCAGTAACGATCGTTTCAAGGAAGTTTGAGTCCTTACGAGAAGTTTCAATGAGGTCCTTGCAGTGTTCAATTCGATACATTTTTTGGTCGTCGGTCAACTTGTGGGGAACAAATCGCGAATTCAATTTATGAAGGTCCAAACTCTCCGTCAAAATGTTGTGCACAGTTGATTTTGGAATCCCTAATTCATGTTCAATCAATCCCACGGACGATTTCGGGTTTTCTTTGATGAAATCACGCACTTTTTGGATGTTAATTGGCTCAGTCCAGTTTTTGGACGGTCCGGTTCGTCGTCCTCAAGCGTCTCACGACCACTTCGAAATCGCTTAAACCACTCGTAAACTTGAGTACGGAATAAGCATTCAACACCGTATGCTTTTTGAAGCATTTGATGAGGAAAAACCTTTACCAAGTTTAACAGAAAAGTCAATCGCAGCTCTCTGTTTGAAACTCATTTTCCGACAGTTCGTCAAAACACACTGTCACTCTTGGCTATAACTCGGCTTCTAATGAAACAAATGGCATAAACAGTTGACACAACACTGATGAAGGTTGCCGCTTTCGACAACAAAAAGATACAACAGGTGGCGCCACTGGCGCCACCTGTTGTATCTTCTATTTTCGAAAAGATCGGTTTCTTTTTGGACAGAGGGTGTATATTCGTTATTTTAAAAGCTTTAACCCTTATATATAATCACAATGAAGCACTTTATGACCGTAATTGGAGTAATGGAAGTGGAAATTTATTAAATGACGTATTTAAGAGAAAACCAGTGGAAAGAGTTCGTGATGATTTAAAAAGAAATCTGTCTAGATGTATTAGAGAATTTTTATCGAAAAAAAAATTCCCTTAACGATTCTGTAGATGATATCAATTCAGAATGCTGAAATGAAATAATGAATATGAAACCAGATAATGAAACCATTTCCATTTATTACAGCAAACACAAATACCAACTAGACATCGGTCTGAGATGTCTAGACATAGCTCACACATCCACATTTTGCAATTTAATAATTCTTCGTCTAGACAAGACTTACTGATTACACTTTTTTTTAATAAAGATAAAAGAAACAAGTAAGTGGTGATCTACCTAATTAGCATGTATCTAATTTTTGTTCCATTAATAGCAAAGAAAGTTATTAACCATCATACTGAAAGAGTAGCTCATTGAAACACTTCTCAAGTCTATAAGAATATATGCGAAAGCAACCCAATCCAGAGATTACCAAGCAGAGAAACAGAAAAGTAACCAAAAAATCGCCTGATTGTGTGTAGTCTGTCTAAGAACAAAATGAAACTGATTGTGCAACTATGCGAGTTATATAGCTTTTTTATTTATTTTTAAACAGTCGCGATATTTCGAAGTATTTATAGGAGAGTGAGAGACTTAAAAGGTTTCACCTTGACGTTTAGATAACTATTAAGAAGGATAACATATCCATATATTTTAATCCTTAATGTGTTTTTATAAGTTTCCATATTTTCTTAATGAGAAAGCAGGAGAACTGTTATTTGCATTCAGAAAGAAATACAAAACAAGTTTGCATTTATTTCCATAAACCAGTGGTTCTCAAAATTTAGTCTTAACTCTGGTTTGAAACTGAAATACATCGATAAAGTTTTGCAGAACCTTCAATACCAAATTTCATCCAAGAAGGTCTACTCAGAATGATTCGACGATATGAATACGGGCAAGACGAAATAATTTTGTTGAGGCTGAAATGAAAACGGCTCAACAACTTTTCGCTAGAAATCCTCAGTTATTGCTAGCTTGGCTGGCCGATTGGATATTGTAGCAGCTCTGCAAGCAACAAGCTGGTAGGTGTTTTTTTAGGTCTGTTTTTTCAGCTGGTTACAGAGTTATTTTTGGGTTCAGGCAAGTAGAGCTTTTCTCCAGCAGAAACATGGATTTTTAAACCAAAAATTCAACAAAAATCACACACACACATACATAAAATAAATAGAGAACCATTGCCTTTTATCTAGCACGTCGTGGCAATGCATTCTCTTTCAATGGTGGTGAAAGGTCAAGTCAGTAGCCTACCAGTTTCCAAAATTTCCCTCATCTGTTATATATTCTTTGTTTCAACGTAACCACTTAAAAGATATGAGTACTATCTGGTGCTTAATCAATCCAATCAACCATTAAGATATAAAATCTTTGATTATAATAATTTTATTTTGTTTTCAGATGACATCATTACTTTCATGATAACTAGATTTTATCGCAAAATTTTAAGTAGAACATCAGAGGTCATCAGTCTCTGCGCATGAGATATACATTTGTTTTTTAATTATTTATCTTTTTTCATAAGGTAATGAAGCGAAATTCTTTGTTGCGCTAATTACAAAGAATTTACCTTTTCTTTACCTGTACTTATATCTATGAGATGTTACTCAAATGAGACCATATCAGCAGATAATATAGGAAAAACTTATATTGCATAACAAAGCAAAACAGTGAATCGTACCTTTTATTTGTAAACAGTTTCTAAACAATTCTAACCAAACATCGTCAATATATCTGTCACTCTAGAAGGGTTGTTTTATACAAATACAAGGAGATGGGTGGACGGGCGGATTAACATATTCTTAAAAATACATCTGAAAGGAGAATAACGTCCTTTTGTAAGTCGGAATGTAGCTCATAAAATTATACAGTTTTGAACATTAAATACTAATATAATATTATAAAGTCCGCGCGTTTAGTCGAGTGGCTATGCGCTTCGTAACCATATGCCTGGGAAAGGGGTGTCCTGGGTTCGATTCCCATCGCCGATGAGGAGCTTAAGAATCTTTCTCAGTCATAGCCAAGTTAGCCGGACGTGGACAGTAGGGTTTTTCTGTTAACTGAGGCTTTTCCTCCCGCAAGCAGGCAAACTGGCTCCGTGAACACACGCAGTTACAGCCATAAAATATACCGGAAGGTATAGGGCTAGTCACTTTATCCTCGGGACGGGTACGACTTAGAAGAGCTTAAGATAGCTTTGTAAGAGGCCAGTAAGCCTATTACGTAGTAGGTAGAAGAAGAAGAAGAAGATAATATTATAAAATTGTCTTCTTAGAGAAGGCAATTTTATAATATTATTAGGACGGGTTGAGTCCCCTCCTAATGAGGGGGTTACTGGCGTATTAATGCAGCCGGCTCGCCACTCCTCTGCTGCATCCTCTAAGGGTAGCGTTCAGGACTGTATCTGTGCGTGTTCACGGGGCTGGTTTGCCTGCTGTCTACACCCAAGACCGGCTAACTTGGCTATAGTTGAGGAAGGTCCTTAAGCTCCTCAAGGTCGTCAACGGGAATCGAACCTAGGACACTCCTTTCCAAAACATATGGTTGCGAAGCGCACAGCCACTAAGCTAACAGCGCGGACTGAACACTGGTATATGACTGATTAATAAGTTTAGCAGTCATAATTTATTTATTAATGCATGCTTACATTCATAATACACACATTGGAAAATATCTGAATACATCTATATGAAGACGGTTAAATACCAAAACAAAATTATGCAAATCTGAGGTAAGATGAATGAAACATTCCTTGCAGTCACGAGAAAATTAGGAGTTTACTAAGTAGAAGAACTGTAAATAGAAAAACAATTAAACAAACAAAAATATTGCGGAAATATCATTTAAATATGGCAGCCACATACCACATCCTCATTATTAATGAGCCTATCCTACTCATAAGAAATGATCACATCTTTGAAGATCAGCCGATAAGGCATCTTCACGATGAGTAGGTGGAAACAATTCTCTTAATGATGGACCATTCGAAAATTTCGAATTCTGGTATTTTTATTCTTCTTGCAGCAGATGTTTTCTGAATGATACACGGGAGCGGGCGCGCGCGCACACACTAATCAGAAGAGAATAATGAGCCCATAAGAAGGACCGTTCAAGGTTTCCTCAAGTATGGAGAATTTGATTTTAAGAGACAAGTAAGTCTCTCTTCATATGATGGTCTCTCATAACGCTCCTGCATCGGTCCGCTAGTTTCCACGAACATTCGGCTGTAATTGAATGCTATTTTCCGAGCAAATGAAATAAAAATCATAAAAATATCCAGCTCTGGGATATATCTAATGTTACTTGTCACTTATAGCATCGATAGATATTGTAATCTTATTTTTATTTATTTTTTGGATGCACGTGGAAGTAAATATCTTTGTTTCACTGGTAATGAAAGACAAAATATAAAATGTTATCTACGCATTTTTCATCCTGCTTTTAATTTTCTCAATTTCCTTTTTTTTAATTCTTTTTTTTTTTTTTTTGAGATGTCCGCAGTATACTCTTCTATTAGTATTTTTCTCCTTCGTACAATATAAAAGTTTACTTGTTCTTAGGGATTTGTAGACCGAGGACCAGCAGAGAGTTTGGTACAATGCATAATACACGTGATGCATCTTTTCGATTTTATTCTCCCTCTTTGTATACTTCCCCACCAGCCTAGTAGTCAAATGAGCGAAACAAAGGGCTACTCGTATATCCACAGGGGTCGTCTATATGTCGTTTCTTGATCATTGTACCGGAAGGAAGCAAAATATGCATTGCCCAGATCGCGGGAAACACGATCGTACAGGGATTACGCAAAAAAAAGGGGACGTCCGGCTTACACTTCGCCCAGATGGCATCCCATGTTTTGTTGATAGGTTGCCGAGCAACAGGACAAGGATATATGGCAGCAAGGGCTCTGCTTTTTTTCACGTTAAACAGATAAACACCCTTTGCCTTGCTTAGGGAGCGCGTGTTGTTGATTTTAGCCAAGTGTTTTTAGGTTAGGTAGGGCGTGGAGGGGAAAACCAAACATCAAGCGACAGCGCAGGTGGTTCAGCTATGACCGACAAGGGTTATACGAGTGTAATCAGCTAATGTTTCTCTTTCTACTCGTTGAAAGTTATATCACTCTTTTTTAAACTTAACAAGAATATAACTGAATCACGGAGGAAGAAGAATATTTTTAAGTATTCCAGAAAATACTTAAAAAAAATTAAGAATATATTTTTTGAAAGATACCAATTAATGTTTAATATCTGTGTGAAATTAAAACGGACTGAATATTTTTATAATTTGATAAATCGGCCTTCAATCTGACGCTACCTGACAATGAATATTTGAGATAAATTAGTGTTTTTTTTTGTTTTTTTTTTCAGAGACGAATTGAAATTTTTACAATCAACATTTATAATATACTCGTTTAAATTTGTAAAACTTTCTTTTCATTTGAATATTTAATCATCCGGGTATTTCTGCAATAACATGATCAATAGAAAAAATGCTTCGTTTGATGGCCGATCCTGAATCATGGATGATGTTAAACATTTTAAAATTAGTTTGATTCTAAGTCACAATAGCTTGAATTATTTCATTTGAATTTCGTTTCACGTACTGTATTATCCAGAGGAAAGCTCTGAAATCTCATATCTGGATTGGATGCGTCCAACAAGAAGTAGATGTCTGCGCGAAGACCAGGTTGAAATGGACAAAGATGCTGAGATGACGTTCATCTCAAGAAAGAGAAACTGACAAGAGCAAAAGATCTCAAGAAGTATATAATAAAGAAAAGTAACCAAGCATATTTCAGGTATTATGAAAGGACAAAGAGTAGGTAGTTCAGAGTGTAGTGTTAATGTAAACGAGCGTTTAAGAAAATATCAAGATTACTTTGAGAATCAGCATGCTTTGAGATTAAAGTACCGATATTCTTAACTATTATTAGCATTTGCCAGATCCGACTTTCTAGATAACAACAAAAACTTTTATTTATTTATTCATTTATTTTTGTTTACATTTTGGAATATTTAAGTAATAGGTAAGTAAGCTATCGTCATCCAAGAGCAACCAGGGGTGAATTCTCCATGCTTGTTATGCTTGCTGCGCAAGCTCATTAATTGAGAAAGAAGTAATATTTATTTGTTAATAAATGCATGCATTTATAAGCATTCCATTTAGGCTTTTATTTTTGTACACAGAAGACGTCTTAAGCTTGTGCAGCAATAATTAAGCTTTGCGTTGTGTATCGAAGGCCGATGCTTGCTCGTCTAGTCAAAGCTACCTTGGCTTGCTCAGCTGTAGGAACTTCCAAGTCCTTGCAGCAGCACTGTGATTTTATGCGCGCGCATAGCCATTTCCGCTCCCTTCACGTCGTCTTAAACACAGGCCATACGCAGTCAACGTAGCTCTAGCCAGTGAGCTTCAGCCAGCCTTTACAAGTGTGCGTGTTGCTTGGGAAAATTAAGTTACAACCAACTTTTTATGACGATGTTATTGACTAGTTCATAAAGAAGAAGTGTAGGGTAGAATTTGTATTCACGTAGTTAACTTGAAAAAGATAGAATATAATTTGTAAAATAAATGTTGTATTTGCATGATTAAATGTACATAAATTTCTACATATATAGTTTTTAAATGGTCAGTAATTCATTATTCCGCTAATCAGACTTCAATCACATCGCTCACTCCCTGAATGATAAGAAGAGCAAGCGTGAATTTCAAGACCAGCATTCGCCCCTGAGAACAACATCCTTTTGATCCTTCTTGCTCTTCAACAATTCGAACTTAATAGCTTATTTAAAACCTTTTCAAGAATGGCAGTATTTTTAGAAACTGCAGAAACTTTTATAGTATAATCAGTGTACTAAGTAAATGCAGTAGATATCGCATAATTTTCTTTTATTTTAAAATTTAAAAAATAGAAATTGAAGAAATTATACTTAAGCTTGTTCTCAGCATACTTTTGTAAAATATCGTAAATTTTGAATTCATAGATCCTGGCCATATTCACAGCTAATCGTGGTGAATATGGCCAGGCAACCTCTGTAGGGAACAATCAGCGTTGAAGATTCTGTTAGCGATTTTTCAGCTTAACATCAATTTATATTCGCACGCTATTGAACATCTGCTAATACGAAAGGAAATTGAAGTGAAGATAGCCAGCCAGTCTTGTACAAATTTTTTCGCACATGTTTACAAGTTTTACGACCGTGCTGAACATTAACATTTCTGTTTTTATAAAAACAGAAAATAGCGGATGACATAAGACTTTTCTTGGGTCTTTTTTCCATATAATAAAATAGTTTTGTTGACTGTCGACTAAGATGGATGCGATGTTACTACATCCATGTTTCCATGGGAACAAAAGTTCTTGTGTTTATCAGAAGGCAATGGAGTCAGCGCGTTTCCGCTTATACTGTCAATCAATGGATTGCAGATCACGGATCGCGATTTCAACCATAGGCACGTTAAAAGAATGATTGCGATATTTTCTGAAAAGCTTAATTTTTTTGTTCTTTTGAATTAATAATAAAACGAGGAAGAAAACAGGTGGCATCATTAAACTAAAACCGATCTGACTAAAATGATGTTTATCGAACTGAGTTTTATAATCTTTCCCTTCCCATATAAAACATACTTTGTAGTGTGTCATCAAATAAATAATAACTTTTTTTCATGGAAAAAGAGGGCTCTAGAAAAAAAAATAGCATTTGACCGGAGAAGGCGATTAATGGTTCTTAGCATAACCTTGAAAATTTTCCTTAAATTCGTTGTTTAAAATTCATCCAGCGATACAAACACTGCATCACGATATTCGCGGATACTGATAGTAGCTGCTAAAGACAATTTAAAACTCAACAACATTAGTAAAATGAAGAACTATTCCGAAATCTTTTTCTCTCATGAATGTTTTAAACTTCTATTAAAATCACAGTCAATAAACTAAAAGAACAAAAATAGTACGTAATTACTATCGCATACGATTAACTTTTCAGTGAAACTAGTTCAATAGCGAAATTGCTATTTAAATATTTTAAGCGACCAACTGTTTTGCTGATTATACAAAATGCAGTTTCACACTACTGCAAACAGCTTGATGACATGCTAGTGCTGTTTCATTTCCCTACAAGATTTTAAACAGAAACATGTGTTTGCTGGTCACAAGTGTAGCACACCATACGATATATAACCTAGCACATCATACACCGATTTGCAAAGTATTTCCGATTCAAGTTTTTTTAAAAAAAAAGAAAAAAAAGTACACATTTCTCTGTAGAAAGTTTTTTACCTTGGGTATAATATACGTTAAAGATACCAAGCTATTTTAAACCTGGTTTTAATCCATTTCCCAAGTAAGCAAACAGACAAGTAAGTCAAGTTTGCGCCTGCACGTAATGCAAGTCTAAGTGACTCATAAAATAGTACAAGTCAAGGCAACTCGTCGTAAAGTTGGAATAAGCTGTGATCACTATTCTTAATATTTACCCTTAATGCAAAGCACATCTCCTTGAGGAGATGTATGATGCTATGCATTAAAGGCAAGGGGCCACTACCCAGACTGGTTTCGACCTTTATTGAGGTCTCATCAATGGGCGTCAGGCTTAGAAATACCAAGGTTTAAGTATTCCACCTTTACCACGAGTTGCCTAAGACTTGCACTACTTGCAGGCGCAAACTTGACTTATTTGTCTGTTTGCTTACTTGGGAAATGGAGTAAAACCAGGTTTAAAATAGCTTGGTATCTTTAACGTATATTATACCCAAGGTAAAAAACTTTCTACATCTATCTCTCATTCTGAGATTCTTATTTAATAAGGTCAAAGCACCTTATGGTAACTTGTTTTGGTAAAATACTTATAAGCTCTGTATTACTTAAATCTTGGTATTTCTAAGCCTGGCTCCCACTGATGAGACCTCAATAAAGGTCAAAACCGGTCTGGGTAGTGGCTCCTTGCCTTTAATGCATAGCATCATAAATCTCTTCAAGGAGATGTGCTTTGCATTAAGGGTAAATATTAAGAATAGTGATCAGAGGCTTACTCCACCTTTATTTATTTATTCCACCTTTACCACGAGTTGCCTAAGACTTGCAGGCGCAAACTTGTCTTACTTGTCTGTTTGCTTACTTGGGAAATGGAGTAAAACCAGGTTTAAAATAGCTTGGTATCTTTAACGTACACATTTCTCTGTTTTCTTAATTCAGCTTTTTTTCAGAAGAAAAAATTGCCTTCACCTGTGTAACAATTGGTCAGCTATAAACAGCTCAACTTCAAACTCATCAAAAGGTTCTCATTTCCTTCTGTCTTCCCCTTTACCACTATTCTCCGGAAAACCTTTTTCTTCCATTCCCCAAAGATTATAACCTACATATTTTAAGATGAACATCAACCAGCTTCTTCACCCTCTTCAATATCGAGTTCATGTCATAGATTCTGCAATCTTTTGTATGTGTACGTGAATCAAACGAAAGGTTGGTTAAAATTGTTCTGTTAACTTGATTATCCTTCGCATACGATTCCCATAAGTATATAAATCCTACCAAAATAACGAGAAACGTAAAGATGTAAAGCGAAACATTTTTAAGAAAAAAAAGAAAAATATTGTAACTCAAGATAACGAGTTCATTGCCATACTTCATTCCATCATTAAGAAGTTCATTTAATTCAGAGAGCTGTCTTAAACTAACCTAAATCTGAATTTCAGTTCATCCTACAGCTATTCTACAGGTTTTACGCCAGGACTCTGTGCTGGCTCCCTGCAATATTTCGATGTTATTCTCTTCAAACCACGTGTTCACAATCACTGATCTGTGACATAAAGTGTTGTATTGGAAGTGTGAGGAGGAGTATCAGCAAGTTCCCACACTGTGGGACATCCACAATTGTCTAGAGAGCCAGAACATTGCTCTAGGACTTATCAGTCATGATTACTTCTTTCAGCACAAAACCAAATCCTACCAGTAGAAGAAATATCATTAGATTCCATTGATTTTCCCTTTCAGTCGTTTCCGACCGTAGGTGACTTTGTAGGCATTGTCCACAAGCTATTCCTGGTGATATTTCTACAGGGTAGTTCACCATCCCCCCCCCCCAATTTTATCCAGGCACGGGACCGGCATATGGCTGGGACGTCAATATAACAGCATCAGAGATAGGAGTTTTAGGCTTTATCGAATCTAATATCTGTGGCGTTTTTTGATCTTTGATTTTATTATTATTTTTTATTTTATTGTTATGTGACCCCCACTCACGAAGTGTTGTAAACCTATGGTGCATTAATACCGTGGTTAAACTAAGGATTTTTTAAACTAAAGAAAATATCGTATACAATATACAGAAGAAGCATTATTAGTTTTATGGACGGTATTAACCTACAGATTGAAGTTAAGAGGTAATATTTATTATATTTATTGCATTACTAAAAGATAATAGTTTCATATATTATAGACAATAGATTATAGGCGATATTTCTGATGCTATCTAAAAAAATACGTATTTGGTTTTTTGACTGAAAACAAAATTTTTTTCCATTCATTTTCCAGCCCATCCAATCCATATCTTGTCCGTCCCCGATGGGTTAAGTCCCATAACTGAGAATTTTAGGCAATTAAATGCAGCCAGCTTTCCATTCTCTGCTGCATTTAAGGCAAGTATTTTATTCTGTAGATCCGTGTTTTTAAAAAGGTCCGGTCTGCTTGTTTGGAGAGATGAAAAACACGAGTTTCTTGGAGAAAAGCCCTTCAAGAACGAAAATAACAAAAAATTAATACTACGGATGGTTATGTCATGTTATGAAAATCATCCTACTTTGAAGAGAAATTTCCATGGCTGAGTGATCAAAACAGTCAGTTTTTGCTTGGCAAATTACACAGCTCAGCTTTTGTATGGTAAACTCTATTGAATTAGCTACATGGTTATCATTTATATCCGTAGTTTCTGCCTCGTAAAAAAGAACAGTATTATCAACAGCTGTCAGAAGAACTGTAAAAGATTATGTAAATTTAGGATTGATAGTTACTACCATTTATTTTCATCTCTACTTCTTTCCGGATAAACTCCATTGCTAGAAGCGATATTAGAATCAGAAATGCAGCCTTTTTATTATTCGTTATGTATACATATCGAAGTGCACAATAGGTAAGATATAAGCTCATGTATTTTGAATACCATTCAGTAAAAAAAAAAAAAAAAAAAACTTATTTCAACCTATGTTATCGACAAAAAGTAAAATCCGTTACTAATGATGAAAAAGGAATCTATTAATGTGTTTCCTGAACAGATCATAGTCAAAGGGGGAAAGAGTGCGAGGAAAAATGTTTCAAAGAACAGAAATAGACAGAATGAAAGAAGAGAATGAGAATATAGAAGTTATGGAAGTTCTTGGTTCGATAAGACTGGAGCAAAATCGTGTATGGATTTTAGCTAGCAGGTTATGCTCGGTAGAAGAATAGTGGCCAGTTAGGCGGAACATTTATGTAAATTCCTATAAGAAAGACATGATACAGAAATAGAATGTCAATGAGAAAGTGACAGGAGTGTCTGTCTGTAACAGATTGTTCTATTAAGCGGATTACCCTCTTCTGGATAACAAGCCTTTATTAGGAAAGTTTTTAGTTCCACTGTCCCAAATGCGAGAACGGCATTCTAGAGTTAGGAGCTGTACAGAACGAGAAGTACCATCACAAAGGGAAAAGAATACCAAGCGTTTTGGGGACTGAGGAAACTGTGAATTTAAATATATAAATATCAGCTGGTTAAGATCGGGTTTCTCTTCTTGGACCGAATGATACATCTAAACTTCCCTAGCACAAATACATCAGTCCAAGAAGAGAAACCCGATAACCAGCTGATATTTAGATATTTAAATGTATATATCCACAGAATAAATAAAACTGATCAAGATAACATGCGTCTGAATAGGTTAAATGATTAGCATGAAAATAAGTGATTTACTCATAATGAAACCAAAACATTAAGGAAGTATTTCAGTTTAGAAATGAATGGCAAAAAAATTACAGGAAAATTCAAATGGCTAGTGCAGAAGAAAGAAAATTAGCATAACAATAGTTCTCCCTCCACTTGGCAATGTTTAATCATAAGCCAATTGACCATATGCAGATACAATGTGTTGTTTGATACATATCGATTCTTTCGTCTTCCGCCCAACGGTGTTCAATTGAAGGGAATGCCAAAGGTAATCGCTTATTTATTCCTTATTGTTAGCACGTTATTGTGGAAGGTAACAACGAGTTGCGGGTCTTTGTGGAGCCTGGCATCGGAGTTCATCAATACGGATCGACGTTCTTTTTCTTAAGCTTCACCAGCAAATACCTTTCAGGTTTCGTTGATTTCGAGTTGTGCCAAGAGGGACGTATATCACAAGTTCGATTCGCATACATTACAGTGCTATCGGGAATGAGTTTAGAAGAAAAAAAAAGTATCATCGGATTATGCAAATATTGGAACTGTTCATTACGGGACTAGGTGTTATTGTTCACTAACGACTTCAGCTATGAAACCAAAAGTTTGCTTTCTTTTGTGAGTTTTTGTAACGTCTAATACACAAATGCCGAAATTATCACTGTTAGATCTGAGATAAAGATCGGAAACAGAAAAAACATGGAAGCAAGCGCATACACAAACAAAAATAAATGTATATACAAGAACAGTGGAAGTTAAAAACATCATAAATTGGATATGATATCGTTGTTGATAAGTCACATCATATTTGAACGTATTTACAAAATATGTAAATAATCTAAAAATGAACTACAAATTACATTTCTTACAAACACTGCTGGGAAAGAAGTCAACGGACATCCCTATGGGTAAGATGTATCGTGCCATGTAACGAGTCGCGTTTGTAGCCCGTATCAATTGGAGAAATATGATGCTCCCAAGTCAGTGCAACTGGGTGGGTGAAATGGTTGCGAGAAGCGAACTGACCGAGTTTAAAAGAGGCTTGTCATAGGGTGTCATGTTACAGGCCTATCTGTTTGGCAAAAATTATGGACGGGCCATCCAAAGTCAACAATCAGTGAGACCATACTGAGATGGAAGCGCAGAGAGTCAACTGTAAGTGCTGCCAGCAATGGACGAACCACTACACTCACCGAACGTGATCGTAGGATGCGCTACGAAGGTAAAAATATCAGTAAATTATTTTTTTTAGTTTTTGTTTTGTATTTTTTTTTAATTTTGAACTTTTTCTTGATAACAAAGAATGAGTACTTGCACCTATTCTGTTACAAAAAGAGCACTGCTTATTATTTGTAAATATTGCATTCAAGTGCAACTATTTTCTAACATTTTAATTTGCTATTTAATATGAAATCAAAGTTTAAAAAATAGTAGAAAAATGACATATCTAAAACCACCATTCGCCGCCCGACACGTTGAATGCGGAGTTCCAGGAATCGACTGGAACGCGAATATACACAAAAACATTCAAAACCGAGACTCACGACACCGGTTTTCCATGGTAGGACCGCAATATGCAAGTCCCCAATTACCCAAACCAACATGCAGCGTCGTCCTCAGTGGTGCAAAGGGAGCGTACAGTGGGACGTGGACGCTTGGGAAGCTATGTTATGGAGCGACAAATCACGCTACATTCTCTCCCGAGCAGATGGACGGATATGAGTGTGGCGGATACTCGGTGAACGTCTGTTACCAGAGTGCGTAACCACGACTACGAAATTCGGAGGTGGTGGTGTGATGGTATGGTCCCCTTTATCCTGGTTGGGCCTCGGACCTTTGTAATGCCACGAACATTGAAATGCGAGAGGTATCTGAACCAGTGGCGCACTCAGGATTTAATCTTGGAGAGGGCCGAGTTCAGTAGACGATTTGAGAATACGCACTACGCACCGCATACGACCTATGACTGAGTATCTGC
This sequence comes from Typopeltis vanoorti, assembly GCF_054136105.1. NCBI lineage: Eukaryota > Metazoa > Arthropoda > Arachnida > Uropygi > Thelyphonidae > Typopeltis > Typopeltis vanoorti. The sequence continues at coordinate 17,769,900 of NC_143558.1, forward strand.
AATGATTGCTAATTCATAAGTAGTGTTGCCAATTTAGCTCTTTTGGAGCTAGATCTAGCTCTTTGTTTTCTTCCCTAGCTCCAAATCTAGCTCCTTCAGAACTAGTTTCAGCTCTTTTTAGTTGTTTTCATAACTTACTGTTAAAGAAATTGTTTTAAAAGTTTTCCAGTTGTTTGCATTTGATAAGGAATTGTATTGTACGTTTGGTACGAGCATCGTACACGTTTCAAATGCATGATGATGTCAATCAGTCACGTGGCCAACAGTCTGCATTTTGTCGTTTTAAAGTTGATATCACCGCTCCAAGTTAGTCTTTGCACAGTGTTCTGGTTGGTAGTTATGATAGCGTGTGGGAAGTTTTCAAAGACTGATCGTAATTCGTTGCAGTAAAGAGTTGTATACCCTTCTTCAAAAATGAGCAAAGAGAAAAATAAAGCTTACAAGCAAAAATTTAGGAGCGAGTGGTTGCAAATGGGAATGTTTAGTAGATGGTTGTGTGAAGTTCCTAGTGATGCTGCAAAAGGTCACTATAAGTTTTGCAGATGTGATATAGCGGCTAAATATTGTCAGCTTGTAAAGCATAGCGAAACATCTTTCTGCAGTTCCATATAAGGCTGTTCCTATTACAAATATGCTTGTGAAAAAGTCTGAGACCGCGAACTTTGAAGGTAGGTTAGCATTATTTCTTTGTTGTCACGCATCATTCAACAGTTGCGATTATCTAGTAGATCTTTGCAAAAATATCACCCCAGACAGTCAAATTATGCCAAAGGTAAAAATGCACTGAACTAAGTGCTCTGTAATTGTAAAGAATATTCTAAGTGAGCACTTTAAAGAAGATCTAATTGCGGACATTGGAGATGAAAATTTCAGCTTGCTAATAGACGAATCGAATGATATCACAGTGAATAAGATTTTAGGAATGGCCATCATTTATTATAGCAGGAAATTCAACAAAATTATGCATACATTTCTGAGCATGGTGGTTCTAGAAAAGTGTGACGCTAGTGGCATTGTGGCTGCACTGAAAAAAGAGCTCTTGCCCAAGAAACTGGACATTAAAAATCTCATTGCAAATGGTACAGACAATGCTAGTGTTATGGTTGATGTCAATAATGGAGTTTATGAACAACTGAAGGCATATATTCCCTCCTTAATTTTAATTAGATGTGTATGCCATTCATTACAACTGGCAATGTCTCACACCTGTGCAGAATCTCTCCCAAGAAAATTAGAATTTTTAGTTGCCGAAACATAAGTGGTTTTCACTTTCTTCTTCAAGACAAGCAGCATACAAAGAGCTGTATCAAACTATCAACGAAAATGATGTTCCTCTGAAAATTGTAAGCAATTGTGCAACAAGGTGGCTCTCCATTGAACCTGCAGTAGACAGAATTCTCAGCCAGTGGGTGGAATTAAAAACTCACTTCGAAGTCGTGAGTGTGACTGAGAAATGTTACAAAGCTCAAATTTTGTGGAAGATGTACAAAGATGAAAGGAATCTGCTATACCTTTTATTTTTGCATCCTGTTCTAGTTCACGTTCAGCAAGTTAACAAAATTTTCGAATCTAACAGTGCGGATAAGATGAGATTATTTGAAGACCTTTCTCGTTTGATTCGCTCTATTGCTAATATGTTAGTGCTACCATCATCCACAGTCAACTCTCTAGAGTCAGAGATTGATGACTATTTGGATCCCAGTCCAAATCTTGGTTACAGATTTGAAAGAAAAATTTCAGAGTTGATGATACAAAAGAAAATAACGCAACATGATGAGCGAAATCTTAGAAGTAGAGCAAGACAGTTTCTTCTTGGTCTCTTCAAATAGCCTAAGCAAAGGTTGCCTGAAAACTTGAATATTTTAAGAATGATGTCTTCTTTTTCTGTTGACAATATCCTAAAACATAAAAGAACCTGCTACTCCCATCTTAGAAATAAGCTGAAAACAGAAAAAGATGCTGCTGCTGAATACCAGCACAATATTATCCCCTTAAATAAATGGACAAATATAGAAAACACTGAGCTATTCTGGACTGAAGTACGAGAATATAAAGATGCATCTGGAATGAATCCATTTAAAGAAATTGCTCAGTATGCAATAAATTTATTAATACTGCCAAATTCGAATGCGGAAATTGAACGAATTTTTATTTCCATGAATGTAGTTAAAACTAAATTAAGAAACAAGATAGAATTGCCAATGCTGACAGCTATTTTGTCAGTCAAGTATGGCCTCAGGCATAACAACAAGAGCTGTACAGACTATCATTTACCAGCATCTACACTGAGTAATATTGGAACGATGGTCACATGTAATAAAGCTGAAAATATAAGTGAAAACCTGGGTGAATTAAGCGCAGAAGACCACATGGAAGATGTATTTAGCCACTTATATGCAAATATCATCAACTTGAATACAGTAAGTAACTTAAAAGTATTAGCTACTACTTTTAAAATTTTAGCTTCAAATTTTTATTTTAAACTCCTTTTTAGCTCTTTTTTTTTTTAAGATTTAGCTGTTTTTAGTAATTTTCATTTGGCAACACTATTCATAAGTAGTATAGAAATAGAAGACACGACACAACATAAATAAAAAAAAATGAATTTTAATTAGAAAAAGATTTTTGGAAATTTTTCTAGTGTTTTTTTCCTTTTTCTTTGGGGGTGCCAGGGCCCCTTGCCCCCCCCCCTTTTGGGTATGCCACTGATCTGAACATTCTGCACTATGCAACACTTCCTACTTTACGACTTTTATATGGAAATGACCATCTCTTTCAGCAAAACAATGCGCAGTAAGGGGCTGCCGCTGTAACTGCGTGGTTTGTAGACATGAACGTCACCACAATTGACTGGCAGAGTCCTGATTTCAACCCTATTGAACATATACAGAATGAACTGGAGCGTCGGGTGAGATCAAGGGTCGTGTGTCCCACAACTGTCCAGGACATCACATCGTTACATGCCTAAAGGAAGAATGGTCCAAAATTCTCATTGATTGCTATCGTACGTATGTGTAAGTATGCCTCGTAGGATTGATGCACTCATCGCAGCGAAAGGAGGTCCTACATCTTATTAAGCTCGGGCCATGTCTATTTGCTCCTCACAATATAGTGTCCGTTGACTTCTTTCCAAGCAGTGTACGTTTCAAATATACAGTTTATTTTATTAGTCTCGCGTTCTACACATATTAATATCAGCATATGAAAACTAATAAATCCTTTGAAGAAAATACATTTAATAAATGTATTATAATATACTATCAGAATGCATATTGGTTTTTTTAATAACAGCAAATTTTTTAATTCTTACTGAGTCTTTGTAATTGGGAAGAAATATACAGAGAGAGAGAGAGAGAGAGAATTAGCCTGAAAAGAAGAATTAATTGACAGGTGTAACAAGTGAACGTCTCTGGGTTATACAAGATGCTACCCAAATAGTTCTCATACCTGTTGAAAAACAGAGTGCAGACTTAATTACAAGCTGTCGTTTCCAATGGAATTTATACGCCTAATCTAGTGTTTCAGTCACTAACGAAGACTTCCATTGTGATTATGTTAAACACTGTCGGTAATTTCCTTAGGATGATCTCCGGGAATCTTCGAGTAGCAATTTTATCTTGAGGGACAAAGAAATTCATAAAAGCCTAAAATGGCGAGTACGGAATGTGTACGACCAAAATCGTTCTTGGCTGAAAGCCTGGCTGCACAGACAAAGTGTGCCAAAGCATTATCGTAGTAAAGCAAATCAAACGTGTGGTATACCACATTTCTAGCCATTTTCTGCGAACATCTTTCTTGAAAAACACCAAAATAATATTTAAGTGTTCTTCGGCTGTTGGTTGACAGTTTGGCTTGCAAAAACTTCCCAGTCTTCAAATGTTCAAGTTTTTACAAGTAAAAAATCCACTCAATTGTCGCCGTTCAAAGGAACTAATTGTGAAAAAAACTCAGTCTTCTAAAGAGTTCTATAGAAATAGCAGCTAACCGCGGTAATTCGAATTGACAGCGTCCACTCCTGGAACTTCCGAATAAAACTTTCTACAGTCGAAATATGTGCTGTTAAGTTCAAGTATTTAAATATATTAAAGAACTTAATAAAAAATACTCATAGATGCAGGCCGAATCCTCAAATAAATTTACTCTAGGAATTTATAACAAAGTTCGATTGAGAAGCCAAGTCCGGAGGTGACACAAAGAGATCAAAACAATATTATGCACTCAGTGGAATTTAATTAAATATTAATAAACGCAAATGATGGCTACTCGTAGACCGTATTTTGAAGAAGTGCAATACCAAGGCAACTCATACCAAAGGGTTACATATATTCCGTAGACTATCGATTACTTTTTTGATACCCTTTGAGAAATTCTAGCCACGACCTTAGGTTACCGATTTGGCCAACATATATGAATATTTTATGAACATCCTTCGCTAAAAGGCCGAGTTCATAGTTGTTTTTTTTATTAGTAAGTAAATTTTATTATTATCAGGGGCAGCTCGTGCATAGGCACTGCGAACTACAGCATCCCCAATTTTTTTCTCGATATATAAATATATTTATTAATTTATTTATATTTGCTTATAATATTTAATTTTATCATCAACAATCCTATACAATTCTCTTATTTTGTATAAAAAATAATAAAAATCCATCTTGTAGCACTTAGGAGGGCGAAGGACGCTAGCAGCACCGAGTTTACCACAGTGTCATACTGCCTACGCATTTTTTTTTTTTTTTTTTTTATTTTTTTTTTTTTTTACGAAAAGCGTAAGCATATGCACGTCATTCCTTTCCTTTAATTACAATTAAAGGAATGGATTTTATTTTAAAGTAATTTTAAATTATACCAAACTGTATAATTTTATCGATAATAAACAATTTTTTTTTTTTCATGTTTAATTTTTTTTTAAAATTTTTACCACAATTTTGATATTTTATTCAAACACGTATACAATGTATATTTCGAAAGTTGCAGCGCCCCCACGATTTCAAACCACTGATTATTATATTAAAAATCCAAGTATTTTTTAAATAAAATTTGGTATGCAGGTGTATAATATCCTTTACAATTAGTAACTAACCTGCTTTTATCAATCTTTTTAAGCCTTTTAGGCTCTTTATTTTAGTAATTCTTTGATCATTTTCTTTATGATTTTCAAAATACTACAGACTATTTTGTTGTTAAAAGTGTATAATCTAAACTAAAACTGTCATTCAACAAACCAAAGTTACTGATAATTTCAAACAGTAAATTTCACCGAACACCTTACTGGGATCGCCTGTATTCTCAAATGACTGACAAAATGCTTCTACTTTAAAAAATTGTCTTCTCACTGTTGTGAAAAGCAGGAAATAGACGAAAATGGAGAAAATAATAAAAAAAGAAACTGACTATGAGGAAATTTAAGAAAGAGGAGAAAATGTGCATATAAATAGAAAAGGAGATAATAAGAAAAGACTGGGTAGAAGGGACGATGGACAAAAAAAAAATGTAAATATTAAAAATTAGTAATTAGTAGAGAGAGAGAGAGAAAAAAAAATGCTTTTCACCAATCCTTCGACCAGTGGCCGGCAGCGGTTCCTATCTGCAATAGTCAAAATGCATATCTGGTTATTCGCGTAAGTTAATTGAGAGCAGAGCTACCACTAAGGGTTGAAGACGGTACCCTAATTTAACACACCGTGATATCAAGAGAACTGACAGGGGCATATCAGTAGAGAGGAGGGGAGGGTCACTATTATATGCAACCTAGAGCGTAGGGAATAAAAGTGGTCACGGAAACCCCAAAAGAGCCGGTAATCTAGGAAGTTGCATTATTCGTCATAAAATATTCACATCTCCCCTGCAAACAGCCCAGCATTTTGTCCTTAACCAAGTGACAAACTGGAACCATACACGCATGTTTCTGATGGTGCGATATGGCACACAGTGACACCGGCATATTGTATAGAAAAGTACTCAAATGAAGAATATAAAAAAAACTTTAAATTCAAATGAATGTATAGATTTATAGGAGAATCTGTTGTGGTGATAACTTGAGTCGTGTTACTACCATAGCTCAATTTCGAAATGCGTTAAAAGTAATCGCGTACTTTTCTCATGGGTATTGAATGCGGAAATGTCTATAACTTGAACGTTAATGGACGAAGTAGCCAACTTCTTTCACTGAAGTTTGGTATACCTGTAAGAGCGAGGAGGGACAGGCCACACAAACCTCGACAATGCCGATGACATACGTACTTGAGAAATGTGGCCGAGCATCAGATAGTAATTGATCCACTAGCGACTAACGTGCGTGCAACGGGTATCACCACCGGTGGATATTCCCCAAACACGCAATCAAATCGTCTGTCGCCAGGCCTGAACAGACATTGATCAGAGGGGGCGCACGGAGAGAGAGAGAATGAAAGGTGGGGGGGGGGGATGTAGTAGACTATGAGTACGGTAATGATGCTTTTTAGAGGAGGTGAACTCATACTTATGAACTGCCTAATACAGGTGTTCGTGAACAGTTCCGTAATCTCTTCCCACCCACCCACCCCTTTAATGTGTCATGTAAAAGGATTACGCTTCATTGGTTTCAGATCCACTAAAGAAAATTTATATGAATTTTAATTTCCTCTTTGGGCTGCTTTTTTACGTATTCAACAAATTTCATTACAGTCAGTCAGATATCATTGGTTCAATGATCAACCCATTCGCCATATTGAATACTTGTTAATATCCCTTTCTTAACTTATATTTCTCATCTGATTTCAGCGAATCAAAGGATGACATACGTTGAAAACTTTAAAACAATTATCCATAATCATGAAGTGGACATCAACAAACATGATGTCGACCTGGTTCAACACATTCGGAACTGGAATGTAAAGTACTGATCCCAGCAGTCCGTCTCACAACGGTACATGGTCTAGTGGCCATGATAAAGGAAGAATGGTCCAAAATATCTTACAAACTGGTGAAGAGTATGTATAGAAGGATGGAACGTGTGATCGGTACCAAAATAATGCCCATCATCGTTGTTGTATGCGCAATTTTGATTTTTCTGAAATACAGTGTTAGTTCCAAATATTGTAAAACGTTATAAAGCTATTTTAGCACCATGAGTGAACTAATCCATTCTCTTTTTTCTAGAGAACAAACATGAAACTTTTTTTTTTTTTTTTAGTTCAGGCTAACAATAAGCAAGTATAACCTCGCACAAGGCAATGAGATTCATCTACAACTTAAAGACTTTTACAAACATTTATGCTACAGTGGGATTCGAATGCCCAGTTTGCTGACTGGATAGCAGAGACTTCCACCCCATCAACCATGCCGCCTGCTGACTAACAAATAAATAAAATTTATTGATTTAAATCTTATCGCCTCTTTCAAGAACATTAGAAGGATATAACGATCAGGAAGTAGGGATTTTAAGTAAGCCAAAGCACAATCAGATACGACTAACACAATATTTTTTGCAATTTTTGTTTTTGAAAATGAATTAATCCTTTGAACTGACATCATTTTCCGTGATTATCGTAGAGAAATTTCTTCCCGGTATTTTCAACCATAAATATTTGTATGATGGATTGTTCACATTTATGTGTCAATTCGTGATTTGATTATGGAAATACGAAGACCACTGGCTACGTTAGGACTCGATCTTTGAGTAATAACGTAGAAATAAAATTCATTTCTCGACCCCTATTTAGATTTAAGATTGTGTTTATAAAACTAATTGAGTTAATGATCCCAACCAAACGAAGTAACTTTGCTGGTAATAAATGATCACGTAAGGCTGTACCATGTTTACTCGTGCTATAATACAAAAGCATTTCCTGACAATGGCTCCAATCGACTGTTAAATGCAAATTTTCTTTATGTAGAGCAAAACTATATGCGTAATAACATGAAAGCGTGTGACGTCACGTGACATCATAATGCATTACGAAGAAGAAATGGGACGGGTCGTATATCTCCTAAGTTAAAGAACAATTATTATGGAATAGGAATCGAAGTTGGTATAAAAATAACGCAAAAAAAATTTGCCCACACTAGCCTGTCAACGAAAGAATAGGAACACAAGCCACAGATTGATTCACCTGTGGGTTAAAGATCCACCTGTCGCGGTGACTGCGCGTTCGTTTCATTCTCCGAGAGTTCTGAAGCTGATACACCACTAAAATATCCACAAGAACCTCCTCGTCCATTAACAAAGACTATTACAGCATCTATCTCCACGAAGCTTTAGTAACATGAAACCACTAGCAAGCAAACATCGACCGAGCCCGATATTGCATAAATATGCCATAGTTATCGTAAACCGATATGGCTTCGTAAGTAAATGAGCTTTGGGGGGAGGGGAGGGGAGGGAAGGGGACGGGGGATTGATGGTATTTGCGCATGCACGCTTCGAGATTAAGTCGATCAAGCGACGTGGTACGGATCGTTACAAATAACCGAAACTGATCTTTTGAATATGAAGTTAATTTTTCATAAGCTTTAACTAACAAGCGATCGTAAACTCCATGAAGGATATTTAGTTATCGAACTTCGAAGATGGAATTGTAGGGGAAGATGAGATTAGTGAGGCGATATCACCTGCTGAACTATTTCTACCAGATACCGATAGGAGAGACGTTTAATATGTCGATTGGAATGCTTCAACAGGCTTGATTGTTCGATCGATAAGTGGACATGAAAGACGACAGGTTTTGTACGTGTGTTTGAAGGCCAACTAGACACAGTATTAGCTGGAAGGTTTTCTAGGAAAACAGCGCTACTGCTGTGCAGCGGGGGGGGGGGGGGATAGAAGATAAATGAGTGGGTGGAATTTATTCTTAGCCTATGATGGAAAATGTCTTTTGTAAGAGATGATGTACAGTTGGTTCGATCGATGCCGCTGAAGAAAGGGAGAGAGGTACTTCGACACTCTTCCCCTTTACCCACCCTCTAAGTGTATTCTACTCTTTTTATGTAACTCCAAGGTAACCTCACACTTTTCACAGAATCTTAAGTAGCTGATTCTTCTTTCATGGTTAGGCAATGCTTTTGGATTTCGCCCTGAAAAATTTAATTAAAGAAAACAAAGCAGTAACTACTGGTTATGCACTTAATGTCATTGGAGACGAGGATATTGAAGCCGGTTGTTCCTGGAACAATACGTACATTACCGCTGTTACTACTCCTAGTTTTCGTTCTACTTATAGCAAAATTTTAATTGGTTTACAGATCTTTTATTCTCTACATTCTGAATTTTATGTATAAATAAAAATGGACTTCCGTCTAGCTTAATTATACGAGGTACCAGAATAAAATGAGTACCTAAATAAAAGGTGTTCTGGCACAATATACAGAGGGCTATAATTGAGGCCTGATCAATAAGTAGGGGTATTCTAATAAAATACACTTCTTTAAAGCAGTCGCTTTGAAGTTTTCATGTTTTCTTTTAAACTGTCTTTACATTTTTGTCCTACTTGTGATAGTTTAACAACTGGATAGCTATTAGCAACTGCGTTCGTTGTCTGGAGAAAGAGATTGTTATAGTTTCTCATTCATCTCAAACCTGTTCCCCGATTGCAAGGAAAAATTTACCACTTCCGTATCAGACCGAGGAATTTACCCTCCATTATAAATCATTTATAAAAGACGATCTATACAGGATTTAAACTGCGGGTTTCTACAACCAAAAAAGGACTATCGTTCTTTCGACTACTTTATTTCAAGCCAACTTTTTTTTTTTTTAATTGATACGATTTTGTAAGGGAAGGCAAAGTACAAATACACATAAAATCATAAATCGATTTTAGAGACCGTCTAAGAAAAGTCTAATTATTTATTTAATAAAAACAAGAACAAAAAATAAAATGTCGACATTTATTATCTGATAACATTTCAATGTAAGTTATAAATTATTTACATCAATTTCTTCCAAATCATCCAACTCAAAATCATTATTTTTCAAGAGCAGACTAACTTCAGCTCTGTTTGTGGACAATCTTCCTCTTCATTTAGTTACAATGAGTTCAACCTGTCGGGGGAATAAAGAAAAAGCTCTTCAGGTGCTGATGTTGAAAGAATGCATAAGGTTTAACAAGTTTAGCTTTTTGGGAAATGCATGTGATTTATTTTTCCACCAAGTAAATGAATCTTCTTCTTCATCGGTCTCGGGTATTTTTGTTAGAATATCGGAAACGGGGATCTAGAGCACAAGTAGCATAAGTAAAGTTCGCCCACAGTTTGTAGATCTCTGCTTGGCGTCTTGCTAAGAATAGTTGATGCGTGCTGAAGGGGAGAAAGAAATAAAGGACGTACGAATTGGTCGCCATCACGTGCTTTATAGGAAAAATTTTCCAACTGTTATACAAGCAACATAGTTAACTACAATGATCATAAAAGAGAAGTTAATTTTCCGACGTGTAATAATAAACAACTCATCCCACAATACGGACTGATTACCCTATTATCGGAATGGATTTTCCTCCTGTTGACATGCGCAGAAGTGTCGAAGGGTCTCGAATCTAGTGGCTTTTGCGCTTCGCAACCATATGCCTGGGGAAGGAGTGTCCTAGGCTCGGTTCCCGTCGACGTGAGGAGCTTAAGGATCTTCCTCAGCCATAGCCAAGTTAGCCGGTCTTGGGCGTGGACAGCAGGGATTTTTCCACCAGTTTATCTAGGGTTTTTCATCCCGCAAACAGGCAAACCGACTCCGTGAACACACACGGATTACAGTCAGGAATACTGACCCAGCCATAGGTCTGATTCATCAGCTATGTCGGTTCCGAGCCCGGATAAAATATGGGGGACTGAGATGGTGCCGTACCTCCCCGTAAAAGAGGACTCACGACCGTGTATCATCATACGATAATAATAATAATTATTATTATTATTATACTAGTGTAGAATTCGTTACTATTTAACTTGAACATATTATTTTACTAATAATCACTTATTTGACTTTTCTAACAAGAGAATTATCACTATCTTTACTTTTGAAATGTACATTTACTAATTCAAATATAATGGGATAGCCTATGCAAAGAGATCTTTGTTTTTCGGAGCAATGAGCCCTTATGTAAACATACAATGGTTGAAGACAAGATAACAAAGTTTCAATTTCCCATTCATAGATTTAAGAAGGATTTATTTATCTAAGAATTTTACACTTTGATCATGTAGTATGTATATTTATTCACATACCTTGAAAGCATGGAGTAAGCACGCACGTTGATTCATGTAGTATTGAACACATAAGTGGAATTATATTTCTTAGGACAGTTCTGAATTAGATTCAGTTACTCTCTCGCTCTTTAATACGAAGACTGCAATCGAAGACCTTTGAATTTAGTTGAAGAGAATGGATTCTACAGTGAATATCATCTTCATTCGGTAAATCGCACATTTCAGTAGCGTCAACCATTATTTCTTAGCGCTCATGCAAAGTGGTACAAACTTCTAGCTACCATTTATCTGTGCAATATGTTGGTCATACACGCTATTAGTACCCGTATGTCTGTCGAGTATTTTATTTTCGCAATCGCCAAGTTTTCAATTCCCGTTCATCACTGATGCCATGAGATACTACTGTATTAAATGGATTTGCCATCCTCAACAATCAGCAGTAATTGCATAGGTTTGTTCTTTGTGAATGTATTTTAATTCTTCCTTTATTTTCACCATCCAGGACTCTATTTTTCATTGAGTCTGCACATATCAAATTATATCGTGTGGTTGCATAACTTATTTAAGTACTTTCAGTAAGAGGTGATGAACAACTGATATCTGATAACGGACAAATTATCATGTTTTGGTAAAGAAATATAAGTTATGCTTTCTTGCTTAGTTTGTGTGTGTGGTTTAAAACGGAAAGTTTTATGCCCACCTGCGATATGCTTTAGCAAGTTACTTGTACACCGCAATTATATGTACGAATTTTACTTCAAAATTTAATTTGACTCTGTGCTTTTTATCTGAGATATTAATTAATATCGAGTGAGGATCATACTTAGAATTCGAACAAAAAAATTGGAAGCATAATTATGTGTCGAGAGCATTAATTAAGGAACTGTTGTATTAACATTTTGTGCAGAAGTCAACATAAAGTTGCAAATCAATTTTACAGACAAAAGACATCGAGTAGTTTTTAGTTTTTCCCTATTTCAATCAAGACACACACACAGAGAGAGAGAAAGAGAGAGGGTAACTTTTTACTATCAGACTATTATCTCATTTTTCTCGGTATGCCCCCTATTAAAATAATAGAGAAGTGATCAACTCTCACCTGAAAACCTACCGTTTAATCAACAATTGTCAAAATGGATTCCAATCTTCCTCTATTCAGCTTAAATTATTCCCTGTTTTATATGCGTGAGGAGTTTGAGACACTCATGCTATTGCTCTAGATATTTCTAGGGCATGTGACTGGGTATGGAGCTAAATGGAGATCTATAGCACATACGCCAAAAGAAATCAGCACGTGACACAATATTTGTTGGCACGACATCAACATACGTAACAAACTAATTTTATGTTCAGATTAATAGGGTTCAAAAGAGGACACGTGTGGGGGGGGGGGGACTTGGATCCGTGTTTGGAAAGAAAGAAACATTTGGTACCAAGTACATCGAAACCCAATTAGTTGATCAAGTAGATAACGTATTTGCTTATCAACCAACTGATGAGTCCAAATCCCGCTGCATCTGGATTGGTAGAGTGGATAGCACACAAACAGGCTGTAGGTTCGATTCCTGCCAGGAGTATGGATATTTGTAAATGTCTTCAGGTGGAAGAGAATTTCATCGCCTGTATGAAACCATTTACTCGTTTATTGCAGTCCTGAAATGCATTGAAAAAAAGTTCCATATTTGGTCTCTTCTAGCGCAGGGATCCTGATTTTCATGCTTACAATTCCAACTTTTCGCAGATGAGATTCATATAAAAAAAATAACTTCCCTAGAATTACATTACCTTCCATCCAGTCCCCCATACTTCTAAAAACAGTAGTATGGGGAACGTCAGTCGGGACTGGGAGGGGAGGGGAACCAGCATTCATTTCCCTCTCATGAAATCAGAGCAAAAAAGTGACTTTTTAGTGAACAATAATAAAAGATTACATATAAATATTTCAGTTATAATAAAGGTTAAAAATATAACTAAAGGTTATAAGTTAAAAACGGAAGTAAAAATAAAATAAGGGAAAAAATGGATAAGTATTTTTCAATTGTCTGTTTAGTTTAGTTCGGATCAGTTACTGGGAGAAAATAGAAATTTCGATGATTTTTTTACTACGGGAATAAATTTATAGTACTTTAGATATATTATTTTAATATATCCAATAAATCATATAATGAATTCAAATTAAATACCTTTTAATATCTCCGTTTTTCGAAAATGCTGATCTGCCACTTGGCTTCTGACACAAAATATATGCACTAGAAGCGAGAATGGCTTATTTACTGACTTATTAGCAATGATCAGAATAGCTATTCATTATTATTGTTATTGATCGCTTCCTATCAGGAACTAACATGCTAACAAGCATCGGTAACTTTTAATCCTTAGCTATACCTAAACTTCCGGTGTGTGTGTGTGTGAGAGAGAGAGAGAGAGAGAGAGAGAGATAGAGAGAGAGGTGGGGGAACCAAGTTCCACCCACACTGACCATGCATCCAAGAGAGAGAGAGAGAGAGAGAGAGAAAGAGAGAGAGAGAGAGAGAGAGAAGCAAGAGAGAGATAGAGATAGCAAGAGATAGTCTATTTCTGCAGATGGTCTTCTGCATTCTGTCTTTTCTAAGCTGTATGGTCACCGGACTTCACATGTATTTCTACTTTCTTCCACACTCGTTGAAAGGTCAGTCAGCAACCAGGTCCACATCATAACTCGAATCTCAATAAACGGGGTTCATTCATTTCTGCAAACTCTAATCTTTGAAACTTTCCAAAGGATTATCGCCTTGAGTTATACCAGACAATTAAATATTATTCATCGTTTATGGCGAAAATTCGTAAAAATGTATTAATGGACAAAACCATCATAGTATTATAACAAGGAAAAGATAAAGCAGGAAATAATAAAATCAAAAGGTGCTTTTTACGTTGGTAAAAGGTGAAGTTAAAGATGAAATACGATAAAACAATTAAAATGCGATAAAAGACCTATTAGTATAATGAAATCTATATCTTCATGGAGCAAGTTGTTGTTTTAGTCCTCAATCTTATGGTTGGTTGGATGCTATTTTACCATGGAATGATCATTAAATAAAGTGGTTTCCCATACAAAATGAATAAAAATGAAAACAATCTTTACCTCGCCCACGGCGAATGTACTATAGGTATAAAAGCCTTTGTGGGTAGGAGCCAGATAAAAAAAATCTCCCACCTCTCTCTTTCTAAAAATTTGTTTTTCAAAGTCTAGCATGTGTCTGGTATGGAACAAGTAACGAACGTTTCAGTGAAATTGGGCCTATTTGTTTCTCTTCTGATGGAACTTTCAAGTTCTTAAGTTTCTTATTGATACCTTGTCCTCAAATGATGTCTTTTATTGTGAACATTTTATTTATTACTAATAAAATGGTCAGTCAGTGTATCAGTGCGTTGGTTGCGTACATATTTAGAACAAGAAAGAACCATCGTCCCAGTTTTGGTAAGAAGGATTTAAATCGCTATCTTTTATCACTTATGTCATCTGATTTTCTGTTTTGATTTCCACTTCCAAGATTATTACAAAGCAAAAAGAAAACTCACTTGAAACAATTCGATTTCGAAGACAAAATTGACTTTTTTTCTTCTTTTTAGAGAAAGATCGAACTAAACATACTGAATGCATCTTCTATTGACTATTTCAGTCATTAGGGAGCTAAAGCAGTCCTTTTTGGTCACATGCCTATTGTTATAGTGCGCTCTTAACGGCCATAACAAAAGACTGTTATGGCTCTAGCAATGATTTATCGTACTCGTTTACCAAAGGGCTTTAACTAGATTAATCCAGCTATTAAATAGATTAGCTAGTCTACGACTTTGGAGTCCTAAGGGTGTCAATGTTCATTAAATCAACGAATGAAAACTTTTTTTTTTTTTGGAACCGCCTGTTGACCCCGCCTCTTTCTTCACGGATTGACTAGTTGTCTGAGATAGGGGGGAGGGAGGAAAAGAGAAAATGGGGGAGAAGAGACTTACCTGTTACACATTGCGTGCGACGAACTAGTCGAATGTTACAGCAGATCGATTTGGAGCGCTGTAATTTGTAGCCACCCTTCTCTATGGCAAAGTAGGGGGATCGGAACGCTCACGATTGTGACATCGCTGCGTGCATATGTTAAACGTGCGAGCCTGTTGCTTTCAATGTACCCTAGTTGCATGAGCAGTTAAGGGTGAAATAATCTCTTTCAATGGCGCGCGCAATGTCTTGGCGTTTGAAACTGTTTACCAGCTCTGAGAGAGAGAGAGAGAGAAGGGAAAAAAAATAATAATGGTGATTGATCGCATTAGATATTCGTGCTGCTAGGCACCAAGTGGAGCGATGATGATTACGGCTCTCGTGAAAAACATCGAACAATTACAACTCCTACGGAACTTGGAACAATCATAGTTTTCATATTTAATACTTCAGATTCATTTCCCTTCTAGCTCATGCCTCTTCTATGTTTTACGAGCATATTGCATGCATGTACGCAGGAAAAAAAAAAAACTGCTCCCTTTCTTTGCCCACAGCTGTGTGGTACGAAATAAAATGTTCGTTCATTATCCAAAAATCTGATTATATTTCGTCCCCGAAATCTGTAAACAACTTGATTGTATATATCGTGAAGATATGTAGCCAATTAGTCATCCAAGGAGCATTCGATAGAGCGTAATGGACACTAAATTCACATGGGGATTACCTGCGTGACAGCTGACTCGACACAAATCCTGGCAACGAACATTTAGGACTCTTTTTTTTTTAGCCAGTGTTTGTGGTCGGTAATTCTGATTTTTGTTCTTCCAAAGTCATGTTGAAACCAATGATTTGTGTCTTCAAATACACTCAACCTGCAGCTTCATATCTGTTACGGTAATCATTGCTAGTGAGTTGTCCAGCTGTGTCTTAAACATTATAAATGAAAAAAAAAACAAAAAAACTTATACAAAAATAAATGAATGGGAGAAAATCTAAACGAGTATGAAAACTAAAAATCTATTAGTCATGAACTTTTAAAAAAGACTGGCTTAAAAAAACTTGTAATACATATTTTTACTGATAATTGAATTTCGAAGAAGAAACTAATTTTGTAGCAATTCATCAGTGACTCAGTTTTTTTTCCTGAGCTCGCCAACACTAGAAATGAGAAAAGATTCATTTCAAAGATTCAAAAGACAAAATGTGAAGCGAGTTTATCAATATCAGTGTTTCCAGGAACATCAACGCAATCGGATCAAATTAGAGAGTTGTAAAGAATGGAGTAGTAAGTCAAATATCATTAATTGTTGAATCGGCTAACGATATTTCATTCTAAAAGGAAGTTACACATCTCCTGAAAACATTTCGTGTGTAAAAAATAATGAGCCAAATATTGAAAAGTAGAGGGTCATACAAGTGTCTACGTTGCTGATATTATAGTTTAATTGTTGAGAATGTAAATGTGCTTCTGAAATTTCTACTGACAACTAATAAAAATGATGGCAGCAAAGCAACCATTTCAAATATGCAGCAGTACCATACACAAATTTCACATGGTTTTTATGGTGTACTTATTAAGGGCACAACACTGAGTATCTCAATAACCGCACAACGTGTTTTGCTATATTTCAATATTCTTTCAAACTCGAAATTCTGTTTCTTCTCCATTGCTGGACGAAGGTCTCTCCCTCCAAATTCCTCCATTCATTTATTCATATCTTGAGCTTTTCTATGGCATTGAGTTCCAGTCATCTCTTAAATCTCAACCGCCCCCCCACTGCCTCTTTGGTCTTTCTTCTTGTAGCTTCAGTGTTGTTTCTTGCAATATGAGCTGTTCGTTGCCATTTTGATCTTTTAATGGCTGTCTTTATTCGTAAACTGCTTTTGGAATTTATGTAATTATTTTCGATTCTCATTAACTGAAGATAACCGTACTTTCGGGTTCAATGTTTAGTATTGTGAAATATTAATTCATTTAAACAGTACGTTTTATTTATTTATTTATTTTTATGTGACTGAAACCATGAAAGGTTGTAAATCTATAGTGCATTATGGATATTATTTCTGGGAAAACTTTCATGTTACTCCTCTTAACAAACTATTATATTTACGGCTATTTTGCCTGCTTCTGTTTAGGAGTGCCCCTGTTTAAATGTCATAATATAGTGCATTAGGTTTTGAATTTTTTTAAATTACTTTTAAAAATTATTAGACAATAAACAGCAAATATTTAGCAAACAATATCCAAGTTGAATGAAATTTTCAGGCCTGGTTGGCTGAGTAGGACAGAATTTCTGCTCTCCAAACACCAGATCGCATAGTAGGATTCGAACCAGATTTGGTTCGAATCCGACTATGCGATTGAATGTTTTGTGAGAACTTTGGCTAGTAGATGATTCTTTATTGATCTGGTGTGGTATCGCTAAGCTGCTTATTGGAGAGTTTAAGGTGCTCGAAAAAGTATCAGTTTTGATCTTCACAGCGGGATATTTCCGATTTTTTTAATCTTAAGCCATGGTACTAAGTGTGCTGTAAGTTGCTATAAGTAAGACTTTTATTTATTCGTATGGGGTTCCCCCCCCGCTCCTCATCCCTCCTTTAGGACTGGTTGAACCCTCCTAATGAGGGATCGAGTATATATTTTATGACTGTAAATCCGTATTCACGGGCCGGTTTGCCTGTTCTTAGGGACCAGATAAGGTTCCTCAGTCACTGACGGGAATCAAACCAGGGTCTTTCAGACCAACGGGCTTCGTCCATACCGATTGAGCTACGGAGGCTGTTATAAGTAAGACTACCATATGCCATATGCCAAGATTTAACTGGAACAGTTCTTGATTTGTGTTCTGCTCCAGATGTCCTGGCAAATTCATCAGTTTGTCCCAGTTTACAATTCTATACCTTCAGTCACAATTTTTTCTAATTCAGCCATAAAAATCTTTCAGTCTTACATTATCCAAAGCGATATTCATTTTCAATTAATGTTGTTGGGAAAGACACAACATAAACAGTGAGGAGTTATGAATATTTTAACAGTGGACTCCCATTTCATTCATCCACCTCATCTGTATTTTAAAATTAAATCTGGGAAAATTCCATTCCTAAGGCATTAATAAAACTACTACCTATCACAAAAAATTATGTATAATATGAAGTGTTCTTCAATGATTTTACAACCGTGTATATAACATTGCATTAGATATCTGTTCTTGATGACATTTGAAATCCAACACGAAGTCTGAGTTGATCAAACTGTCCTACGAATACAAAAAAAGATTCCTCTGGACTGACTTACAAAATGTATAAGTCATTACATTATGACTTATACATTTTTTAAGTACGCAACGCATTTTGTCACTAAGTTTGTCCCGTATTGATTTTTTACAGTTCCTAAGATTCCATTCATATTTATAAGAGTATACTTTTATTGCAGTATATTGTTATAATTCTTCCATTTTATTGTTGTTGTTAATCTTTTACAGTGCGTAATTTATAAATTAAACTTTATCATAAGTATGTATGTATAGAAAAAATCTAGTTCGATACTATCCGCGGGGATCTTGGAACATATCTCCCGCGGATAAGGAGGGGATACTGTATTCAAATAAGTATATCCGAAAATGTAAATTTATATTTAAAAAAAGTCTATCCATTTTTATGAAAAGTGAGTGATGAGTTTCTTAAATGTTCTCACTAAAGATCAGAATTTTCAGTACGTTATAGAGGATGTTCAGACCTCGAAGGTCATTTTCCGAAGGGTTAATTCAGCGCTAGAAGCAGCAGCTAACTGTGTATGAATTATATATTCAAAAAATAACATAAAATAAATAAAAAGAGGATGTGAATGATGATAACCTTGTTGTTTTTATTAAAAAGACAACTTTAGCTGTTATAATATTCAGTTCACATTTTAAAGTACGAGATAGCACTTCTAAATTGATATAACTTTCTTGAAACAAAGATTGGTGCTGAAAGAACAAAATGTGAAGTTAATTGTTGTAATTGCACCAATGTATAAAGAGGAACTGTGAAGAGTAAAATTATAATCGATGCCTTTAAGAAATAAAGGAAATAAAAATTATACATGGGACAGCATGCTCCATCCCACCACAAGCAAGTGTAAAAGTTAAAATGCTCGACTTTATCTTACCCAGGAGAAACGTCAGAAATAAAAATATAAATTAATCACCTGCTTTTTGTTATATATATATATATATATATATATATATATATATATATATATATATATATATATATATATATATATATATATATATATATATATATATATATATAAGTTGGGTATCATCTCCACTCTAGCGCATCGTGCGAGGTCTGTATTGTCAGATGAGGAAGAGCTAAAAGATGAACTACAACATCTAAAAAGAACCTTCGCAAATAATAATGGCTACTCTTCAAAAACTATTGATAAACAACTATACCGCAGTCTTCAAAACAACGTAGAAACACAGGACAACCCCAAAGGTTATATCTCTACCGTACATAAGCTCTCGCTCTCCCAGAAACTAAGAAGAATTTTGAAAACATTTAACATAAAAACGTGCTTTTCTACTCATCCTAAACTCAGATCAACTCTAAGTAAACTAAACAGGCTCACAACCATCTTCAGTTTCCAGGAGTGTATAAAATCACACGTGACTGTGGGAAGCCATATTATGGCCAAGCTGAGAAGTCCATCCTCCTACGTCTCGAAGAACATCAAAGGGACATTGCCTACAACAGAACCAGAGCAAGCGCCCTCTCAAGTCATGCCTGTTCTCAGTGAACACAAATAGTGAAGGCCGCCAACATGAGATAAACTGGACAACAACTTCCAACCTTCATATATGCCACGACGAGGTAGAACGCCGCATAGTTGAATCTAAAGAAATTGTCCTGGACTCTCATCACATAAACAGTAACCTTAGTTATAATTTACCGGACTCATTTAGCTCTGCTATCAGATACTGGAAAACTCGTGAAGTCACAAGCTCGCATATGCATAAAAATAGAACTTCAGCCCGGACTGCAGCTACAGTTCAAACTTAACTGAAGTTTATAGTCGGTTTTGTAGTGATACGACGTTTCTTTGTGGTGTTTTTTTTATTTCGCTTTCAATGTTCTCACGCCTGTATATATATATATATATATATATATATATATATATATATATATATATATATATATATATATATATATATATATATATATATACATATACAGGCGTGATATATATATATATATATATATATATATCATAGGTATATATGTATGTACCTATGATATACCCGGTTTTGATCTCGAAAAATACTGTAACTCTAGCTATAAATTAGCCACTATTTGCTAGGACTGACATAAAATCCTAGGATACAAACCCATCAGATATCCAAAACATGGAAGGGAAGATGAAATTCACCTGAAACGATAAAATACTGCAGTATAAAAATTTTGGAATGATCACACTGAACAGTCTAGAAGGCTTAATCACAAGATCGAATAATCCCATACGACTGGAGGAATTTTCAATGTACCAATTTGTAAAAAGAGAAATAAAACTGAATGCAAGAATTATAGTGGAATTTCTATACTTGAGGAATGATTTATACAACTGAGAAAGGTTAAAAAAATTCTTCAAGAGTGGTGAAAATCAATATGGATTTAGAGCAAACAGCAGTTAGTTACCTTGACCAAATTTTACCTTATGGCAAATAGTAAAGAAATCATGACATCAACGAAAAAACAAATAAGGATATTTATTTAAAATTCATTCATTTAGAAAAGGCATAATGATAAGGGGAGAAAACTGTTCAAAACAATCGTACATGTGTGATGGGTTTGCATCCCAGGATAAATGAAACTTTATATGAATTTGTACGGAGCGACACAAGTTTCAGCCTAGTATAAGGCAGGGCCAGTGTCGGATTTACGTATAAGCTAAAAAAAAGCTACAGCTTAGGGCCTCGCAATCTGCCGGGGCCTCAAGTAAAAAAAAAAACAAAAAAAAATATAAAAATTGATAAAAAATATCTGTAGAAAAATCACTCAAATGAAGTCAGACATATCACGATGATAATTTCTAAATAATTTTAAATATACAAAATATAACATTAAAATAATTTTGGCGAATTGTAATAGTGATTGAGATATTTTGTCTTCTTTTTTTTTGAGCCTTATTTGTCGTCGTTTTTAAAACCCTTTAATTATATAATTATTTCTGTGATTTTGTAAACGCATACTTTATTATTTTTTTAATAAAAATTAAAAGACAATATATTTTCATATATTAAAAAGGCGTATATATTTTAAATTTTTCTGAGACCAGCTGATGTAATTTAAAACAGTTGGGGGCCTCTGGGTTTTGTATAGCTTATGGCCTCAGCAAGTCTAAATCCGGCCCAGGGCAGGGCTATGCCATATCACCACCTGCTCTTTGTAATCTGTATGGATTACGTTATTAAAGACAAGTAAAAAGTAAATCTGATATTCGAATAGAAGATATTAAGCTTGGTTCTTCTTTAAACAGATTATACAGTTTTTGTTTTGGAATTACGGTCGAAACAATTAGGGTTATGAAACCAAAACATTATGGCCACCTCCGTAGCGTGTCGGACTTCACTGACGTTGGATGTACTAGACCATGGAAGATGTCACGAGGTATTCTAGACCAACTAACAGAATAATGCTCCGGAGTTCGGTGACCCAGCGATGCACTAACGATGCTACGTTCGACATGATCTCACAAATGGTCGATGGGATTCAAATCAAAAGAATTAGACGGTCAGGGGAAGCACACGGTATGCTTGGAAATCCTCTTCGAATCATGCTTACACGATTCGAAGACTTCCAACGAGACTTTGTCTTGTTGGAAGTCTAGATTCATCGAGCCACACTGTCACCATTTAGGGCAACACTTGATCCGAAACACCTAGGTAAGAATTAGTGGATCAAGGTGTGGTCAATAGAGATGAGAGAACCCAGAGATGTCCATGTGAACAATTCCCAGAATTCCCCCACCACCAGATTATTTTCCGCCAACCTTGTAGTCTCGTTGGCCAGAAATAGGCTGGGTGGTCATCATATATTTTGGCTTATAAATGTACACCAGAATTTCACAATGGTAGTACTAAAAGTTACAAAAGATGGGACACGTATCTGTTAACTTGTATTCTTCAGATGATTTTTCTGTTCTGCAGGGGGGGGGAGTTAAATCCAGTTTCCATGAGGAAAAAACCATATCACTTTCATATGAGAATGGCTAAGTTGAAATCTAGACGGGATTCTAACCCTCCTTCTTCGACATTAAAACTGCGCTATGGAGATAATGCGAAATGCATTTTGCATTATCTTTGGGGTTTTGCAAAACACCAAATGAACTCTGAATGTCAAACCTATAGAACTAGTCAAACATTTCCGATATTTAGGTATAACTGGTAGTGAAAACAGCAATTAAGCGTTGAGACAGAAATAGAAATTATCCCGCTGAATTTAGCGTAACTAGATGACATTAATGGCAGAAGCATATGAGTAAAAAAAGTAATGTATTACGACTTTACATTATTAATAATCCATCCATTCCTCTACTGCATCCTTCTAGGGATATAATCTTGTATATCTGTAGAACTTTGTGCTCACGGGGCCGCTTTGCCTGTTCTGAGGAAACAGACAAAACCGGCTGGTTTGGTATGCCAGTAGGAAACACTTGAGTTTTCAGGAAAGAGGGAAAAAAAAAACTGTCACGGTTATCCTGGAGAAACTAACTACACGAACAAGATTATATCCCTTGATAGTCGATTAGGCATACTAATATGAATAACTCCTTAGCAAATTCTAATAATTAGAAATTTTATTGATATTATAACATCATACCATATTGCATCATGAGAATGGATTCAATATATTAAAAAAATAATGATCAATAATTTACTTGATAGTAATCATGTAATATATTGATAGTCAATATCCCTGACTGAAATTTTCAGTCATATAGGATGTCATCTGTGTGGTATGCATTATATCTGGTATAAAGGATGAAAAAAACCTGAAATAACACATTCACGCTGATGTCTTCTTCCATTGCATTCTATTTCTATTGCAAAATAATCTCGTTTAGTCGCCTTAGTATCAGAGGTCTAATTTGTGTGTAAGGAGATACCGATGTCTAAACTGATTAAAATGTCTGATGAAGATTAGATATTCTATTTTTGAGGTCTAAGCTTGCATAAATTATCACGTTGGCAGGATTTTTTTTCCCGAAAGAAAAAATCTTTGTATTAAACCGGCTAACTCACTTCGATTGAAAAGCACTTATGAAGGTTATTCGCGTCCTAGAGGGATTAGAATCCAGGTGTTTCTAATTAACGGGCATCGTCAAAACCGTACTGGCCGAAGGTTTCTTCGCTTAAGTTATCCGTCTTTATTATTTGAATATGTCTGCTATACGCATCATTGTATCTAGGTTTCAGTATAATTACAAACGCTACTAGAAATGAAAACGACATTTAGTTTAGGACATAGTATTTGCAGCCACTTCTCTCCTATTCTAACTTCACAATTGAATATCCGATACAGAAAATAGACATGCATAGTGGCGCCATCTAGTGAAATTCACAGCCAATCCAGTGAATTGTTTTGATACTAATATGCAGAAACGGGCGAACAGTGCAGTGATATCACTGGGCATTCACAGTAATGCTATTCCAATAGGGAAAAAGACGAAAAATGGGAGAAACGATGGTAAAAACATATACTATACTCAGAAATGCAATGTGATTAATTTGAATTCATATTATCCTAATAAATCTTCAGAGAACAGTTTACAATAATGGTTTTTCTTTCTTTTCTTGTAATAAATCCCGAACTATAATCTTCTATATGTCATATTCAATGAAAAATAATGTTTTATTTTTCCAGTCTCGGTGAATTTACCTTAACTTACCATGACGATTGGCTTTTCTCAATCTATTAATTTCACAAAGCATTGTTCTATTTACTTCTACCATATATGTTGGCTACCACACCATCGCCTAGTTTTGATGCCATCCCTTTAAATATTCTAAAAATATATGCTTCAGAGCTAATACTATTATATTCCACAGCATGGATATCGGTCCATATGCAGCCTGTTGCGACAAAAGGAATGCAAATCCGCCATCTGATAGTAATAGCATAGAGTCAGTACTTGTAGGAAGAACGACGTCTTTGATTGGAAAGTTCTGGCTCGAATCCTGTCTGCGACACGAGAAACTTTTTATATGCTTTTCAACTAAAGGTGAATTAAACGATCTAATTAGCAGTGGTAAAATTTTCATCTGTTCAGTAGAAATGCAATTAACAGACATAATACGCTGCTCCCGCTTTGCTTTAGTTCCTTTAGCCTTTTCACGAACAACAACCTCCATTTTTATCACATCCGGAGTTTCTCAAACTACAAAGAACTCAATCAACATCTAAATTCTGAACTTCTGTACTTCTCAGCTCAGAATGATCTCCAATTGCCAGCTATATTTAAGCAGATAGCAATGTATAGGACCAATAATCGCAGAGAATATGTAAAATTACACAAAAGTACATCTCATTATGTCCATTAGCACTCTGGATTGGAGCATCGAGATCGTCTAGAAGATTGGTAAACATCCGGAATAGGGTTCGTAAAACTGATTTCCACCACCTGCTTTAACTTCTCTAAAATAAAGGCTACCCAAAGCTTCTTTCAATCGCTCATTGACTACAAATCCTACGATTTGCGGATGACAGTGCTATATATTCCGTCTCTGTTCAGGATTTTGAGATTTTGTTCATTTGTACAATGCATACGAACAAGATTTCAAGAATATCTCTGACTACAGAATTGAACTGAAAGCTTAGTAAGAAACCTGCTGTCTTGAAAAATAGCTTCAAGAAACTGTTGGAATAATCACATCATAGTTCTACTTCTAAAATAATTATTTTTGTCTTCTGTTACACGATCTACTTCTCATCTAAATTACTGCCTGTTCTCCACAAATCCCAGATCTGTCCAGGAAGAGTGTTCTCATGAGGATTATCAAAGGGAAAGGGATCACAATGATTAATAACCTATCGTTTCTCTCTCTCTCTCTCTCATCAACTCAAACGATCCAATGTCAAAGACATTGTTCCTGGCATATTCTGTAGATCACCCCAATCAATATTATAATTAAAAACACGAAATAACACATACAAATTCATTAAAAATACAAACTGGCGTTGGAGCTTGAGTGTGTTTTCGTAAATCGTTTCAATTGTGATTACGAAGCAGTCTAATTATTAGCTTATCGCTTATTAAAAGAGAAAAAATAGTTTTATTATGACAATCCCACCTCACTAACGAAATTTTATAAACGAAATGTAGCACATTAGTACGGTGTGAGACAAAGGTTTTGGGATAGGACTTTGCGTAATTCACCATCGTCATCATCATCAAATTCCTGATATTTATGAAGAGGGTGTACAGAATATTATGATAATAATACATTCAAAAGAGTGAAACAAAGAAGACCAAAACAGATGTGATCTTTCTAAGCTCGTGTAATTAGAAAATTTAAATGCTTACTTAATTGAAAAAAGAAGTACAAGAACTAGAAAAACTGATAGCTAATGCCTTTCCAAACTTATTCTTAAGAGATAGCTAATAATTACACAACACACACAATTGACAGTTTTTATCATCAAAATATATAGTCTGTTAATTCCCAATATTCATTTCCGATTCCACAATTCACCGTTATCGTTAGAGTCGCTTTTTTAAGCACGATCCATTATTTATGAACTCCGAGAGAATTAACATTGAACTCCTCTTAGATCTGATATATCTCGCTTTCACTCACTTAAAGTATAAGTATTTAGCACCAGAAGTTTTTTCAGGCCCCATTTGTGAGTTTTTTTAATGAAGGACAAACAACTACGGAACAGGAAGAGAATGGTTAGCCCACCGACTACTATTGGATGCTTCAATTGCCAATCTGCTCCTGTAACGTTTATAACTAAGTCCAACACTTCGTGGGATCAGAAAGATTCGATCTTCAAGAATATAGAATATCTCATATAGATAAGAGATGAAACTTTGTTCTGATGTTGGCATTAATATCCAATCATCAGCAACATCTGCAGTAGCTCTCTCTCTCTCTCTCTCTCTATATATATATATATATATATGTGTGTGTGTGTGTGTGTGTGTGTGTGTGTAATTTCCAATATTTTCTCTTATTTTCTACTTTATTACTCCATTTTCTTCCTTCCCCCACATACTGTCTCCTTCCTCTTTTTTTTCTCAATGTGTTCTTGTTATTTCATTTAGTCCCCTGCCCATCTTCTGTTGATCTATAGGCTATGATCTCCGTCTTAACATTTCCATATAGAAATAGTAACAAAACAGAGTAGTCACACATGCCGTAGAATCTGTCAATACCACGAACCGATTACAGGGGATCCCTGCGCTAGTTAATAACATCGTATAGAATCATTCAGTACAGAAGTAGTTCCAAGTCATTAAACGGCGAAAGCAAACTATAGAGTTTCAACAGAAACTTTGTTTACTGGTAAATAACTTGGGCCAAATTGCATGCCAACTTCAACGATATTACATGGCCGTTATGAACCACATTAAGCTGTTTGAAACAGTCCTTTTGATGATCACGTTAATGGATTCGTGCGTTTGGCTCTAGAGAGAGTAGTGCATAGTAGAAAGATATTGCAGTAAAAGATACCCGTACAGAATAGAACCTGGTTTAAAATTCATTTCGAATTTTCTGCAACAAATTTAATTATTCGTCTATCTTTTAGTCTTTCTTACGAATCTCCGCCTCCTTTAGACCGCTTCGATCTTTGCCTTCTTATTTCTAATCTTACTTACAAGCTCTTCTTACCTCTCATCTCCTTCATCCCTATACATAAGCAGAGTCGCGATTTTTTATTTGCTCTCTTTTTTGTTTTCTAAACCCTCTTAAATAAAGCGGGTTTAGAAAACATGTCCATATTATTAAAAAAATTATTTTTAACATTCTGTCATTTTGTTTGATGGGATGAGAAAACTATTGTCAATTTAGTTGAATTACAAATTTGGATCGCTTGCTGGGTTAACATCTGGATAATTATGTAGCGGTCCTACCATTATTACTGTGCATTGTTCCAGTCATCTCTGCGAACTCCCCAAGTGAGTCTTCTAATTTCATAAACGTCCCTTTTCTTGCTTGCCATTAGCTAGCCGAGGTAATAAATGATCATTTTGAACGTTACTTAGATAAGAAGGCAAAGCATACTTAAAACATCATAAATCACAAAAGTTATTAGTCATTACAGACCTATCGGTGTCCTGCAACAGAGGGCAGAAAGAACGCGTACATACACACTATCAAGTGGCAGCTTTACAATAACTAACTCTTGTCATGTTTCTTCCACAAAAGCAAACGAGTATTTTAGGGAGCAATCGTGTTTTAAGCACTATTCTCGAAACATAATCGAGGAATAATGTTTTTTTTTTTTTTTTTATCGGCACAGATCTTAGAGTACAATTTAAGAAGACTTTACTTTAATATATATATATATATATATATATATATATATACACAGAAAGAGAGAGAGAGAGAGAGAGAGAATATTGTTTTTCACTCTCAGTCTTCGCTAAGCGTATGTATACTTAAAGTACCTTTGATAATGCTAAATTGCGAAAATGAAACGTAGCGTGTAAAATAATTAATTTAGTTAGTAAATTATTTATTTCCATTCCAGTTCTACGTAGTTTTCGTTCCAGGAACTTCAACATGAATCATTGCAACGGAAATTGAATATGGAAATACACTAAAAAAGCTTTGCTGTGTAAAAATTAAAATCGCAGTCAAGAATTGTTATCCTGACAGTATAGCTTCACTGCAGAGTTAACGGATATTGCAGAGAAGCTACATGTTACTTTTTTTTTTTGTTAACGAAATCAACACAGATACATTTCTCGGATTTTTGATTCGCGCATTACAGATTGTTTTTGAATCACTGTTGACAGGTCGAAGGTTCAGTAACAAGCTCATGTACGCTTATTAAAGTCGACTAATAATAGGAGTGCCCATATCCCACTGATACACAAAGTCAACACTCTTTAACACCATAAACCGAGATGGGAGTTGAGAATTTATCGGCGCGAGTCGTTGGCTTTCTGTTGCCTCTCTATCTAGCCACGTTCATTACACTATCACGCACATGTCTGTGGTACTAGCATGTCTAGCGTGCGAAGCAATAAAATGCTGTTACCGAAGGAGACGCGCAATGGACTAAACCGCAAAGAACAGTTCATGATTAACAGTTGATTTCCGTAAATGTGGTTCAGTATTCATGCAAGTCACCGCTGGCTAATACGATTAAATAATTTATCCCGTCAGCACGAAGTGTGATTACAATCTTAGCTTTTCGTCCTGGCACATCGTGGCTGACTACAAATTATTAACGAAACCAGAAGACTTCTGTTCATGAAGTCGTTTCGTGATGTCTTCGACGTGCAATGAATTATGGATTCTGGCGTAGCCTCCTACGTGAACTGTATGCTCCCTGGATAGTATGATAGAGAAAAAAAAATAGAAGCAGCACATGTTGCTCTTAAAAGCGCAACATTCACTTGTATACGGATGCAAAACTCTTATACTCGCGTGGTATTAAACATTATGTTTATTTATAGTGTATTTCTCACGAGACATTTTGATGATTTCCATAGCGGTCGGCACAAAAGCTGACAAATGTTTTCTCTTATATACATGCACACTTGTGTGTGTATGCCGTGAACATAAACTCACTGATAAAAAAGTAATTCAAAAGTTTTTTACAGTGAGAGAATAGGATGGCTTTTTTTACGGCAGATCAATTGGCTTTCAAAACCTATTTTTGACTGGATAAGGAGGTGATTCACCCTACTACTCATAATCAGTGAACTCACTGATTGGCTTCTTCTTCGAAAAATAAGCAGGGACTCCGAGTTGTTAGGAAGAAAAACTCTGCCCTCCACTAGAAAACACAATGAGACACTTACGGCCAAGCCGTAAGTGTCTCATTGTGTGTTAACTCAATTTTTTGAATTTAGATGGAAATATCTTGTAACCTCCATTTCAGATACAACTTAAAACTTCTTAGCTGAATAACTCTACCTTACTTGTAAAATTACCAGAAAATATTCTTTCTATCACAGAAACGCTGGAAATTCAGAGATCTTTACACTGAAGAAAGCGTTTGTATAAATAACTGTATTTAATGAAGATGATATCTGGCTTATATTATTTTCGCGAAGTCGCTGTTTCTTTTCTAACTGAAGAAAATTACAGTACCGAGAAAATCAGACATTAATTCCCACCTGTTGTCACAAAGATATGAGATAATTTTTTCTAAATGTTCTGAAAGTTTAAACCCTATTCTTTATTTTTTGATAATATTATACAAAATATTACTATTTGTTCATTACAGTAAGTATTAGTAATTTACAAATATCCATGTATTTTCGGTTGCCCATTGATAGCATAGCTTCGTTCATTTATGCTACATAAGTAGATTAAATGACCAGGTCTATCTTTAATCCCAGCTACATTTTTTTAAATAAGATCTAAGAAGGAAAGAAAACAGCAAGAAAACCCGCATTATAAATTAAAAATTGAAATATGCGTCGGTAACATTTTTAGAAAGTATGCTATGAAATATTTGTAAAATCTATTAGTAAACAGGACTCGTTGGAATACAACGTTGAAAATTGGAATTATGAAGTTAGCTAGTATTCTCCGGACAATACACGAACCAACCCACTTCAAACCTTCTTCATCTGATGAAGTTCCATTCTGCTTCGTCCCTTTCCCCTCCACACACACACACACCCATACCACCATCTCCGCCTTGGAAGTGCTGTTATTTATGAACGAAGTGTTAAATTAAACTCTTTCTGTAGTGCCGGATGCAATGGTCCACCACAAAAAGAGGAAGTATAGCAAACCGAGCAATTAGCAGTGATTATGCTGTTCGCGTGTGCCTCCAGCGTCCCCTGGTGATGTGATTAGACCAGACGGACCGTAAAAACGAATCAGCGGGCCTTTTGTTCGCAGGCCAGTTCAAAGAGAGAGAGAGACAGCCTGGTGGACCGAAACGGACAGACCCTTTGTTCTACGAAGGAAGGGGGAAAACTGGCATTGGACAGAGAGGAACACGCCATCGTTGCCATGACTACCAAATCAGCCAAACCACCTGTACTCTCTTTTTGATCGAAGCGATTACAAAGGACGGGCTTTTCCCTTTTGTCCGATACGTAGTCCGAAGCCCTGTCGCCTGCTGAACCCAAAGAATAGGCGGAGGGGGTTATTTCGAACTGCGAGTATGCCTGAATGGAGAAACGCTACATGGCTAATGAGTTCGATTACCGGGCTTCATTGGCCAAATCAAGTTAGCACACAAAGGTCGCTGCTTCATGAATAGAGAAACACATGTTGAGCCCTTTGAAGACAGCCAATATGGATGAATTAGCAGCTCATAATTCATCCACCCCACTCATAAATCACGCATTTCCGTATAATTTTCATGAACTAAATCAAATGTCTTAGTCCGTTAAGTCAAGCCATTGTCATGGAATGTGGGTGCATGTGTGCATCGATGGCATTTGAAGATGTCTGCATTTTCGATCATATATACGAGATTATCCCTCTCTCTCTCTCTCTCTCTCTATCTTTGCATGTTCATCTATATTTCTGGTCTTTAGGATAGTTATATGTTTTCTTTATATTTTTAGTTCTGTTCTAGATTTTGTCCAATAGACAATCTGCAGAATATCCGCGTATTCTATTTCAAGAACTAATAATAAAAATAAGACCTTTGAATTCTTCTGTTCAACATGTTAATCCGATCAATTGTTCCGTCTGTTTCCATAATCCGTCCTAATCTTTGGGTACATATAATACTGCAAATAACTGCGAATTACTAACTTCATCTTAACTGTTTAAAAAGGCGTTTAATTTTGAAGCAGATAAGTACATAAATCTGCTTCTTTGAAGGCTAAGAAAAAAATGAAGATATAAAAAAGGTATGGCGTTGTGTGAATATTAGTTCTGAAGTTTTAACATATTGAATAATTAGCATTTTTTCGGTGGGTGTAAGTCCTATTTTGAATATTTCTTTTCAGAAGTTTTGATTGCGTTCCTTGCGAACTTTAGCTGTACTAGATGATCTCTTTATTCCCATTGTGAGGTTTCTCAGTACGGTAGTTACCATGTTGTTATTGATAAGTACTATGGCTATGTTGTTATGAACAATCGAACTCCAAAATATTTTTATTAATTGTTGAAATAGGTTAATTATGTCGCAGTGAAAAGCATGTAATCGAAGCCACACAATGACGAAATTCAGGAAGTGGAAAACAATATCTTGCTCATGACACACTTTTAATTAAAAAAAAATGTAATTCACTCAGAAAGATTTTTAGAGTCCCAAATACGAAACTTTTACCTTAATCTTATAACAGACAGACTGCAAAGAGAAAGAATATTCAAGTTTGAAGATCTATAAAATGATTGACCTGAAGGTGTTCTATGGTGTGGAAGGAAACTAAACAGAAATAAATTTAGTCAGTGAATGTTTAGTTGAATGATGAAGGTTGCAAATTAGAAAAAGAAATTATTCTATTGGAATCATCGCATTCTCGTTTTTTCGTATAACTAACTGTACGAGATGAACTGACGGGAATTTCAGGACAAAGGAGATTGCGAGCGCTATGTGGAAGCATAAGCGAGGTTTCATGGAATAACAAAGATTTCGTTTATCTGAAAATTTGTATAATAAATATATGTAGGAAAAACCAGATATATTCAATAGGTAGTGAAAATATTAATTTATTTCGCCCCTGTTAAACCGCTGATATTTTTAGGGAAGATTTAGAAGACTAAACAAAACTCTGAAAATTATATTTTCTTGTAAACATATGATGCGAATATCATCCATTGCATTTAACATAGCATTGCATTTAACGAGGCGTAGTTAGATGGTCTCAATCGAATGTGGGCAATGTTTTCTTCGAGTACATTCTCAGATATTATTTATTGCTACTTTTTAACAATAAAATTAATAATATTCAAAAGGTGTCGTATTAGTTTTGCCAGAGCAATAACTGGCATTGTTATAAAGCATCCCGAGAAGAGCTTCGGGTGACATCAGATGAATCTCTCTCTCTCTCATACACACACACGTTATTTTCTCTGTATTATTCCTGCTTTAATTTACCTAAGAGCTCTTATGTCTAGAAACAGATAAGAACCTATAAGAACTACGTGAAAAATGAATTTCTTTAAAAAGCTGATACTTTTATTTACGAATTTCCTTTGAAGTAACCTATTACACGCACGGTGACTAATGAGACTGTGCCTTGCCGATATTTGTTATTCTCCGTGGTGAGTCAGTGGGCCAAAAAGACTTGGTGAACGTTTCATTATATTTCTATATTCAAACACCAAGTTAACCTCATGGCTTAATCTAACACCCCAAATGGGGCGGTCAGCATTTTATTGGCTTTCCACAGTCCTGATTTACACTCAGAGCATATATTGTCTACCGACACGGGTCGTTGCGTTTGTCACCATAGTAACGAAGACGGAATTAGGGAGAGAAAAAAAAAGGGAGACTAACTAAAAAATATTCACCCCGCCATCAATTATGGGTCCTGTTGCTTTTAAATAAAACTGGTTGGGATGGTGCGTCTCCGGAAATACAAAGTTATTTCCTGTTACTGCCGTAAGCGTCAGAATGTTGGTCCATCGGGGTACTGAAGAGAGAAGGGAGACGGTTAAGGGGTGGGGGGGAAGAAGTCGGAACCTCGCATCGTCCGGTAACAGTGTTGCCCCACGTACAAGCAGGCGCACGCCAGCGTGTGTTGCACGCGTTGTCTAAGGGAGCAGATGTCCGCGTCTTGTATTGCAGTTTGGGCAGACGAGTGGGCATCACGCGCTGTTTGCTTTCCCAACGCCACTAACTCCTCTTTGTTAAGTGAAGGATGTAGGGAGAAAAAAAAACTCAGATCCCTCATGAGTCATTTATTGTTCCGAGTAGACCTTTTGTTAGACTGATTTGGGCCTTGTGAACCCGTCCAGCGTCCCGCGGAGATGAAACTACCATGAGACGTCTGACACACTCGTCAAAAGAGAGGTGGTTAGGCGACAGAGTTCAAAATGTGGAAATTTAATCTTCGAAGCCTTTTAAAATCCGCTCCTCGACCGAAGGATCAAGCGAAGGGGGGAAACTGAACAGAAATTGGCGCTGGAAAGCTGATGGGGGCGGGAGAAATGGGAGCCGAAAAATCAACATCCGTAAAAGTGAAAGTTAATGAAGTCTTTTGGTGACCTCCGCCTCTGCGGACGAATCGTGCAAAACAGGGCTTGACCAAGATATCTCAAATCTCACCGCAGGGAAAAGGCGCCCTCACAAAGCATGAAGTGTATTTTTTTAATTATTTTTACACTTTATGCGCCCCACTGAACAAGCTGTAGTGCGCAGTTATGCTGGCTAAATTTATACGATAGATTTGATCCGATTAAAGAATGCAGAAAAATCCAAATAATAATTTTAATAAGTAGGATATATGACTTTCATAACTGTGGTAACTGAAAGTTTGAAATAGGCAATTGAAATTACGTTTACATCGATTGCTGAACTTTAATAAAAGAACATTTAGTATTCAGATTCTCGGCATAGATCACCCTCAAATCGTGGTACGAATGTGGGCTTCAATCCGTAGGCGGACTGCTATTCGGATTCAAAAGAAAAATCCTTTATCCACTTACGATTTTGTAAAGAAATATCCTAAACACGCGATCATTAATTATTTCTACTAGATTATTTCTCACTACTGGCACTTTATCTATCGGCAAACCGATGAACAGTAGTTCAGGTTCTTCCATCATCTACAACTGCACAAAGTTATTTGTGTTTAACAAATTCGTCCCACGTGAATTCCAACAATTGAATTTCTGCTGTATGCATTTTTAATCTGCAAAATACCGCACGCAAGTGGAATGTGAATGGTCATACAGCAATGCTGAACTCCGAACAGCAGATCATTTAATTTTGAAGAAAAATGTGTGACAAAATAGAAAACGATCGTAGGTCAATAAAACTTTTATTATTGTAATCTTCCAGACACTGCATCATTCTCTTCCTTTCTTGTGCCAGTAATTTTAGAAGTCATTTTCAGGAATGCTGTTGAGGTGTGCGTTCTCTTGCGTCTTGTTTATGTGCTTCACGTCATCAAAATGGGTTTCTTTCATAAACCGTTTCGGATATGGAGACAGAAAGAACTGAGTGGCGAATAGAGTGGCTACTCCATCGTCACGATTTGCTTTTGGGCTCAAAAGAGCTTCACTGATAACTCTGAATGAGGATCGCTTTTGTAATGATGCAAAGAATCTTTGTAGATACCGATTGCCCGTGTGTCCTGCTGAATTCGTAATGCACGATACTGTTATTGTCAAAGAACACAATCAAATTTGTCTTCACTTTTGACACCGTTTTAGATCTCGTTTCTAACGAGATCATTCCAATACGACCCTGAATCTCGTTTTAGGATTCAGGATGTGATGTGATGTTAACACACAGCTAGACATTTCTGTTTCATATTTACTGACAGAAGCAATTACAACACGTTTTTCTCAAAGAAGCGTTTTATCGGATAAAAAAGTGTTAGCTTACCTCAACGCTATTTATCCAATTCGAACAGGCGAGAGCACCAGCTGGTTAGCACCAGCAAAGATCCTGTTAAACGGCTAACTCGCCTTGTTGATTTGTGGAAGGTGAATTGCACCATCTAAGTGAGTAGCATCGTTTCGTGTGTTGCAAGAAAAAAACTGCCACATGACAGCAATAGAACTCTTCTGTCCTTTGTAATCTGACAAAGGACGTAAGAGATTCAGTGACTTTCCGAGGAGTCCGATGAAGTCCTCATGGGTACAACGAAAGATATTTGCGGAGGATCCCCAAAAGATAGTAATGTCATTTCACGGTTGTGCTGTCGCCTACAAACATATCATAAATGTTACCGCTCCACGATGGCTACAATGGTGCGTCTCAGAGAAACAAGATTTTGGAGAAGTGGTATTTACATAGTGCGTATTGTATTTCTAGTGTTTATCGAAGTGCAATGATCACTGTCATATCAAGGCAGTCAAATTAATATAACTCCTGCGATGATGTAAGTAGATGACCTAGCCTTGTACTTCTCAACAGGACAATGAAGATCCTGTCATTGATCGGAAAGAACTGTGGCCTATGTTGTCACTACTTTAAAGATATTAAACAACAATAGTTATTTTAAAAACTTAGAAAGGCCAATTTCTTGCTATGAGCTATCGACCCATTACTTTGTTAAGAATATATTTGAAATTCTTTAAAAGGTTGCTGTACAATAGCATTTTTTCAATCGTCTACAGCAAGATATCCGTAGAGCAAGCTGGATTTAGACCTAACAGAAGATACTGTGATCAGGAGTTGGCTTTGTCAAATCGTTTTGATAAATATCTAAAGACAGTCACTGTTTCTATGGATCTTTCAGTAGCTTATAACACCGAAGAGAGGGTTTAATCCAAAAATTTCTACAGGTGATCCCTTCTCTCAAGATTGCTATTCTTGTAAATAATATGATGCCGTCAGATAGATGGATTCATATAC
This sequence comes from Typopeltis vanoorti, assembly GCF_054136105.1. Taxonomy (NCBI): domain Eukaryota; kingdom Metazoa; phylum Arthropoda; class Arachnida; order Uropygi; family Thelyphonidae; genus Typopeltis; species Typopeltis vanoorti. Next base: position 17,805,718 of record NC_143558.1, read on the forward strand.
ATTCCGATGACTCAAAAACTAAATTCCATAATCTAATTAATGATCTTCCACAAGGACCTGTGTTAGCTACTAGTTCAATTGCTTTCAGTCTCTACACCTATGACATCCCCACCACTGTCTTCTCACAAAAGATTATGCATGTAGATGTTGCAATTGCAACTCGGAGCATCACCATTCAAGTTACAGAGAATACAGTTATAAAAACTTGACAGTTACTTAAAAACAGGCGGCGCTGGCTCTTTTAACCCAGCATGCAAAGAACTGAAAACTGAAGTCATTACTTTTCATTTAAATAACAATCAAGTGAACTATGTTCCGAACGTCTACTTTAGAAATAGTAGATTGCTATTTAATAGTAGGTTAAATAATAGGTTATGTGCAACAGAACCAAAAAGTATCTTGAGTTACCCTTGACAGATCCATGATGTCAAAAATCACTTAACAAGCATTGCTGGTAAATTAAAAACTTGCAATAAAATCTCGCAGAAACTGCAGCTTTTTCATGGGGTGCAAATACATCAGTTACAGAAACTTTGGCATTAGTGTATCTCACAGCTGAATAGTGTTCCCTAGTGTGGCTTAATAGTACTCATGCCTGATTGATGTCCATCTCAACATCAACGAACTTTATCTTTGGAAAAATAACATCAGAACCAACACTTGGTAATCTTTCTCCAAAATGATTGAGAACAGTGACTTATCTGCACATGAAGATATCCCCCCCCACACACACACAGACTACTCAGACACGAAAATCTAGACAACTGCATGGAGAACTGCTGTGCAAATATTGCATGACACCTTTGATACCACTGGGAGAAACAAACCTCTAACTTACATGTCACTGTCCCTGATCCAACTGCCAGGCTAAAGGTCTTTGACCTTCCTAACCAGATCAAGACAGGACATGGGGTGCAGACAGCTGCACCACAAATGGACTAATTCTCCATATTGTGATTGTCACAATTTAGCCAGGACCATTAACCATATCGTTAGTGACTTCCCTCCTATGTCCTCATCCTGGAAATTATATGGGCTATTATGATGTTAATCCAGATGCTTTATTGTGTATTCGAAATTTACCTGTTAAAATATGGAGTCTTTTCTGTTTTATGTAACATTTGCATCTATTTATTTTCTTATTACATTGTATATCATTAACTAAATAAAAATATCCCAATCTAACTGAACTGAATATTTCCTCGCTTTTCCCCCAGTTTGAGTTAGGCTATCTCGGATGGTGACTGTGTGGTATTTTTCCTCCAGTGCTCCGGTCCACAAAAACACATAAATTGAAAATTCGCTCAGTACGTGCTGTTGTTGATGCAGAAGAAATAATAACTTCAACTTTTTTTAAACTTTTATTAAACGTTTAAAACTTCAACAGTTTTAATTAAACTTTAAAAACACTAATTACACTTCAAGGACATAACTTACACTTTATTTAGCACTGATATTTGTTGATTTCGCTTACTTATATTTTATTATTTTAACATCCTTAATATAACATTCAAGGAAACACGCAAATTTAAAATACAGAGTATGTAATGTGTTAAAATTTTCACAATACATATCTTAATATGTGTGTCAGTGCACAATTATATGTTAAAACTTCTGGCATTAAAAACGGAGTCACGAAACGGCGAAAGGCTCATGGAAATGCCACTTCAGTCCTGCTATGGTAACACTATGTTGCATGTCTGCAACAGACCTCTTCGCATCGTACTCACCAACCAGACCTTTCTCCTTTCAACTTCCTTCTTTAAATGAACTCAAACCTGAAAGCTTGATCATTTTCATTCCAAATCAAACTAAATGCCAATCACTGTTCAAGAGAGAAAGAGGCACAAAATTTGGCTGCTTTCTCAAAATTGTTTCGAGGTCTATTGCTAGGTTGTAAAACATGTGTAAGCCTTGAAGGAAGAAATCAAAAGTGACCAACTTAGTCGTGAACGAAAAATACATGCATTAACAAAAAAAGAAAAAAAAATCAGTTTACGAAACTTTATTTTCTAATAATGCGATAAGGGCTTGACTTCCTTAACATCCATTCCACTTTCATTCCTCCCCCCTCACCCAGCCGCCTCTCTCTCTCTCTCTCTCTCTCTTGTATAAAAAAATAAAAAATAAATAATCTAAAGCCTCTTCTGCAAAATGGGAATCGTCAGCATTAATAACCATAATTAACTTTTTCGGAAGATCACTACAACCGTTCTCCACCTAGTTGTCGTTAGTCGTCACTGACAGCTGAGCTCAAAAATATTGATGATTTCATAGGCATCAGGGGAGATAGTACAGCAGGCAACTGCCGCCATATAGTGATATCTAAACCCTAAGAGATAGTGTGCTTTATTGGGGTTAAAACCTGAGTTTAGTTTCCGGGAGAAAAAATCCTGCTCATCTGTGCGAAAAAGCTGTAGTCGGGAACTAGAATCTCATTCAGAACAAAGACTGTGATGGTCTTAATGTAAAATGTAATAATCAGTAATTGTGATAATTTATTTGTTATTTCCCCCTGCTAAATGCAATTATAATTTTTATACACTGGTTTTCATAAATTAAGGAACAAAGAGAAAATTCGCGATAGCTTCGGAGAAAAAAGGAAAAAAACATATGAAGTTAGGTACATTATAAAAGAGTGACGTTGAGTCTAGCTATCGTATACAAATGAGTAGTGTTCTCAGCGGTATGCAAATGAGACACGGAATGAGTGTCTCATTTGCATACCGCTGAGAGGCATAAAAGCGGACATTTTGGAGCGGTTCTTATATCGTGATAACCCAACTCTTGGATCGTTCAGCAGATGAATTCAGGTGGCAAGCCATCGTGAGAACGAGAGGCCGACCAAAGTCAGGCGAAGGTAGCCAGATGATAGTATGACTCATTCCGTGGTTTACAGATCGTAGGACCAATTCCAACAGTTCCACACAGCATTTCGGGGATACAATGAAGGAAGGCCACGGCTACGGCTGCAGTAGGCGACCGATATCTCCGAATATCTGCTTGCCAAAATACCAATCAGCTATGATTGACCTTCGATCGGCTTACAGGAACATTAGTATCTGCTTCCATAGTGTGTAGAAGACTTTCATTAGTGGTCTGTATGTTAGGCGAACGGCAGTCTGCAGCTGCTAAGAGAACGTTTGAAATGTTCCAGGCTTCACGTTAACTAGACCTAGAGTCCTGATTTGCTCTACAAAGCGATACCAGGCAAGTTATCATCTAATATCGGTGAAAGGGACACTTATGATGGAGTTAGTGTAGTTAGTGTGATGGTTTAGGGTGGTATCTCGTTAGGTCGACGTACCGACCTGTAATTGCTTCCTAGTGGAACGATGAATGCTACAACTTATAGAAACGTGGTCATGGAGATCCTATGTTCGTTCACACGTGGTACGATAGGAGAGACATTTATCCTACAAGACTATAATGCTCGTGGTAAAATATCATCAAGAAGAAATTATCACAGGCATGGACTAGCTAGCCATGTCTCCTGATCTTAATCCTATTGAGCATATCTGTATTCTCCAGTTAGACATGTTGCTGCGCTCAACTCCTTCCCCCAAACCTTGAGGGACTAAGGAGAGCTCTTTGCAGGAGCAATTGTTGTTATTACCAACTGAGCTGCTGGACACTATATGAATCATCGCTGTGAGCACTGTATTGCTGTAAGGGGTGACCACATTCCTTATTGAAGCATTTTAACAATCTCATTTTCACTTGTTTGGATAGTGTCATCACGTACCAATTTGTTACTGAATTATATTATTTATTTAGTGTTTTTGTTGGTGAGTCTATCAAATTTCATATCATAACTGCTTTTCACCGAATCATATTAAAATTCATCATACAGTTTTTAAGTTATCGTGCTTTTTCTCTCTTTGTTCCTTAATTTAGGTATGTTTGAATTACACAGGAGTGCAGTGTAGTACAATAGTGTATCGGAATTACATTCGATTTTTTTTAATTTTTTGCGTGTATATATTTGCTTTTCTTGGGTGTACGACAGTAGTTAACAATTTTGTGCTCCTAGAATCCCGAATTGATAAAGATGGTCATTGTACTGAAGAAGTTAGAAGAAGATTATTACTCGGAAAGAACGCAATGACAAATTTAAGCAAGATCTTTTAAAGATAAAGATATTAGTCTCGCAACAAAAATCAGAATCGTGAAAGAAGGACGATAGATGCATTTGAATTATGGGTTTGGAGACGCTTACTGAGAATACTATGGACTGCAAAGCAAACCAATAAATCAGTGATAGACAGAATAAAGCCAGATTGCTCCCGCGAAGCTATGATCATCAAGCAAAAATTGTGATACTTCGGACATATTATGCGAGCAAATGACAGTCTGGAGAAGATGATGATGCTTGCTAAAGTTGATGGAAGCAGAAGATGAGGAAGACCAAGAATTAGATGGGTGGATGGAGTTAAAGAAGCAACTGGATTGCGCTTGGAGGTTCTGAAAGATATGGTCAGGGACAGATCGGAATGGAGAGTGCATGTTCGTGGAGTCGCCAGGAGTCGGAAACGACTCGGTGGAACATAACACACAGACACACGACAGTAGTCGGATCAGAGCTAAAATTACCAAAACATAGAATCTTTGGTGCTGATTAGCATAACACAGACAAATTTTAAGTTTAATTAAAATAATATGTTTATAATTTATTTAGCAGCAGCAGGTCCTGCTGAGAGCATGTAATATCAATTATTTAATAAATACGTGATTATACTGTAGAAATACCTGTACCATTCATATTATGATAAATAAAAAAATCAACAAAAGTCGCTGGAATGGAAATGCCATAAGAAGTAGATACATAGGATAACAAAACATGAACAAGAATAGCCCGAATGGTAAACTGTGACAGCTAGGGGATTATCTCAGCACTGCAACTAATTACTGGATTCAGATCTTTCCTTTTCCCCCCATACTTTACCTACCCATCCGAAGGTAAATAATTTATCCAAAGATTCTTTCATCCACTGCAACCGGGATTAACTCATCACGTTTCAGTTATCTTACAGAAAAGCTGGTTAGGAAATACAGGAAAGGTATCTTAGTGTTCTAAGAAATACAGAAAGATGCAGAAACAATCTATGCAAAAAAAAAAAAAAAAGTTATTAAAATTAGTGTAAGAAATGAAGAGAAGTAATGCTTGACAATTAACAGCAGTGCCATCTTGTGACGTGAAACTTAACAAGAGAAATCATCAAACTAATATGGTAGAGAAGATCAAAAACGAATTCCAGTATAAAAATCGTAAGAGACTAGTTTTATTTATAGCTTCCTCATTCACGCAGATAACATAAAACACAACAAAAAGATCTGCTTTAACTTGAATGTGAATATAGTAGCAGTATTTCATTGGTCTGTCTCCCGGTAACGCACACTTGATTGTACACTCTAGAATGGAATGTATATACCTGCGGCAGTTTCCGATAACTACAGTCTCTGGGCAACGTAACGTGATACCACCAGCATCCGGTATCGCGTTCGTACAGAGATGCAATGTCATCAGCTCCTGGCACGGTTGATTGGAACCCCAGGGTAAATTGAGCAGTGGGCTTGACTATGAACTTCAGTAATGACTCATTCCGTCAAAGGCAGCTACTAATGGAAGTTGATAGCCGGGCTCTGTCGGGAATAGAAAGCCTTAGTATAAAGCAATTTGCACTGCAATAAAACCTTAAGTGTGCAGGTGTTTTGTGACGCAGGCATTTCTCGACTAGCAAGGGAAACTTGGAAGGAGGAAAGGGGAAAGAGAGTATGCTTAATTTCGGGTTTATTATCCAAAAGGCAAGGAAAAGATATTGCAGGTGATTTTTATGTTATTCGCGATTAACGGCATCGGTTAAAAACTGAACTATACTATAAAATAAAAAAAAGGTGCTTAACCTCAGCCTCGATAACTTTTCTCAGTAGTTACATAAGATTGTTAATGGACTATTAATAATTCAAATTAAGGAGGAGCTTACGGCATATTAAGTGAACTTTTTGTTTGTTTAAATTAGTCGAACTTTGATGTATCGTTAAGGAACAGCGTAGAATTTCTGCACAGATCTTGTGCGTAGGTTTCTCAATCATTTTGACAGGTCTATTTTTAAAATCCATTCAGCCGCTTTGAGTATAAATAAATACGACAAAAACAAGTTATTCGTTCGTGTCATTTCATCTTTTATATTTTGCCAGCATTGTAATGTACAGTATTTGGATGATATCATGATTAGCCTGTAGTTAACTAAAATGGATTACAATACTGGCAAAATATAAAAGATGAAATTACATTAAAAAACCAAAGCATAAAATAATTTTGGGCAATTCCCTCTTGGAACATAAAAATATTTGTTCCATTAAAATTTGTCCTATGCAAAATGGACTTAAAATATTTAATCCTAAAAGCGCACAAAGAAATAATAATAATAATAATAATAATAATAATAATAATAATAATTATTATTATTATTATTATTATTATTTCGGGCGACTCCAGGGAGTCCTTAGACTCATCGCGGGAGGCCCTAAAAATCATGTCCACACAACTATACGACATTCTCACAGTATCTATCATACCTTGCCTTGAACTCGCTCACCGTCATAGCACCCACAACAGACTCTGGCAGCTTATTCCACTCATTTACCACTCTAAAAGTAAAGAGCCCAGCTCTAACACCCCTGCTAACCACACTCTTGCCCAACTTCCATAGGCGTCCCCTAGTTCTCCCACCACCAGTCCTGATCTCAAAAATATCCTCTGAATTAATCCTATAGAAACTCTTTAGCAATTTGAATGTCTCAATCATATCTCCCCTTTTCCGCCTATCAACTAGTTTCTGCAACCCACAAATCTTCTCATATGGTTCATTCCATATGAGAAGATTTGTGGGTTTGTCTCTGCTCGTCAAGGTATTTTTCAACAACCAAGTGAGTTGATGAGCTGATTTAGCTACTTTTGCAATGTGCCCATTAAACTTCATCTCCCTATCCACCAACACTCACAAGTCCCTGGCCTCATCAATCTCCTGGAGTACAGTTCCACCAATGTGGTATACTGCTGCTAATCTTTTCACCCCAAAATGCATAACCTTACATTTTGTCACATTAAATTGACATCCATTTTCCTTAGCCCAGAACTCCAATCTATCCAAGTCATCATGCAAGATTTTGACATCTTCTGCATTCACTATCGCCCTACTTTGCATCATCAGCGAACAAATGAACTGTTCCACTTAGATCTTTCCCTATATCGTTAATGAACAGATTAAACAGCAGTGGTCCAAGAACAGAACCCTGCAGCACACCACTAGTCACAGGCCGTATTTTGGACTATACTCCTGAATAAACTACTCTTTGATATCTCTCCATCAATCACTCACCTATCCATCTCACCAACCCTATATCCATTCCCATATGTTGTAGTTTACGGATTAGAATTCCATGTGGTATCCTGTCAAACGCCTTTGCCAGGTCCAGCAGTATCACTGTAAACCCATTACCCTTATCCAGTTCAGCCGTTACCTTGTTATAAAACTTGAGCAAGTTACTGAGGCATGATCTACCCTTCACAAAGCCATGCTGTCCCCTGTACAGTATCTCATTTTCATCAATCCATTCCTGTATTTTTCCCTTGACTACTTTCTCCAAGACCTTGACAACGACTCCTGATATGCTGATCGGTCGGTAATTTGCAACCGTAGTCTTGCATCCTCCTTTATGCAGTGAAACTATTTTCCCCTTTTTCCACACCTTCGGGACTAAACCAGACCCGAGACTCAGATTAAACAACATGGTCAAGGGCACTGATAATTCCTTAGCCGCTTCACGCAAGACCCGTGCAGGTATACCATCCAATCCCACAGATGTATTCACATTAAGGTTCAGTAATAGACTATTCACCTCCACTTCGTTCATCACAATTCCCGTATAAACTAATGGTTCCTTCATTTTTTCAATCTGATATACTTTTGCAAACTGCGCGCTCAGTAACTCCACTATATCGACTGATTCAGTGACCTCTTTACCATCGTCATTCCTTAAAATCATTTTGCCGTGTACAGTTTTTTTTTTGCTTGCAGCATATTGAAAGAACTGTTTGGGATTCTCTTTTGCTTGCATAGCTAGTTTCGTTTCATAATCCGCTTTTGCTTATTATTACCACACTCGTTACCCTTCTAGCCTGCACTTTATACCGTTCGTGTGCATGCAGGTCACCCCTTTCTTTAAATTCCCTCCACAGTTGTTTCTTTTTTTGCAGCTCAAGCTTAATGGTGTTATTCATCCATTTATCCCCTACTTGTTTTAATATTCGGACCCTAGGTATACAAGCAACCATAACCTCCTGTAAATGCTCCTTGACCACTTCCCATGCTCTATCGACGTCCAGCCTTACAGTTGTACATGCCATGGCACTGATCCAAGCAATCTCCTAAGCTTGTCATACTTGCCAGCACGGTAATTCCACATATACCCTGTCTTAATCGAAAATTCCACACCTTTAGCCACCTCCCAGGTCCGACCTTATGACCCCTCTCACCAATAGGTGGCAATATGGTCATATTCATTACAGTCAAATTCTGAGATGCTATTACCAGGTCAAGCACTCTCACACCCATAGTATTTTCAATTACATGCTGTCTCAGATAGTTATCCCTTAATAATTGAATAAAATCCAGTTCCTTCCCCACATGTGTCCTCTCCTCCTTCCAATCAATGTTACCATAGTTGAAATCCCCCATAATAATTACCCTCCTTCCACTCATTTCATCAATTTGTTTATGCATACTATCTCCACCATCTATTCCATCACCTGGTCTATAGCAGCACCCAACTGTATATTTTATTCTGCCAGTCTCAATCTCACCAAATAGCCTCAAATGAGCTCCTTTCACTATCCTGCGATACAACTTCAATTCTCCTTGGCTGCAGTTCATCAGCTATCATCAATAACACCCCTCCCCTCATTTTATTCTCTCTGTCCCTCCTAAACACACTATAACCTACACATTCTATCCCACTAACTATATCATCTTCCGTCAGCCATGTTTCACTAATACCAATAACCTGTGGCCAGAAAGAGCCAATCAAGGCCAAAAATTCTTCCTTCTTGTTCCTAATACTCCTGGCATTAGTATACATGAAATGCAGTGATCCCTTTGTCTCACCCCTATCTTGATGCGTTATTCTAAATGTCCCATTCCAATTTTTTGTCCTTAGTGCTGGGGCTCGGATACATTATATACATTCTTAGACTCAACTGTCTCACTGATGTCCGCATATCCACTCCCCCCCCCCTCTCCTTGGTAGTTCTAGTTTCCCTGGTTCTGCACATCCATTTTCACTTCATTCAGCAACACTTTTTCCAGTCTCCGCACACCAAGTCCATTCCAATGCAGGCCATCCATCTTGTATAAATCCTTTCGCCCATCAAACTCATTCCACACCACACCGTCTGCATAACCTGCGCATAATGTCATTTGCGATTATGGCCCTCCTAAACTCCTCTCTGTCATACCGCGGCAACAGACTCACCATTCTAACTCTGTCACTCTTTTCTTTCGCTACCTTTAACAATACTTTCAAGTCCTCTCTCATAAAAAATTATCACCTTTCAATTCATTCGTACCCGCCACAACTATTAATTCTTTCACCCTCTGTTTTTGCGCTCTAATACTCTCACTTACATCCTTAGATTTCGCACCCGGTAAGTACGATTTAAACTCCCATCTATCACTCCTCTTAATAACGAGTCACCATACAACACTCTTTCCATCATTTCAGAAACTCTCCCACTGTTTATTTACGTTAGCCGAATCACTCTGGAAAGAGTTTTGCAGGTGCTCTAATTGCCGCTGCGCATTTTGTATCAATGCGCGCAACCTAGCGATCTCACTTCCTACAAATAATTCCTCATTTTTTTTTTATCATTCAAACCATTTTCTCTCTCTGTATAATTGCTTTCACTCTTTCTTTGATCACCGCTCTCATTGCCATCTTGTACATCGCAATTCCCTATCAAGCCACTATTTTCACTCTCATTCTGGCTTTCTTCAACCATAACTGTCTCATAACCTGACACATACTTCAACTCCTCACTTTGCTTACACTTTCTGCACATACTGCCACCACTATCACTTTCAATCCAAACTCCAGCCTCATTCGAGAATGCATACATCCCATACACATCACATTGGACAAACTCTCTCACATTATAGTTTTTGAACAATGGCCATTATCTTACGTCGCATTGGCGCCATATTCAAATCTACGAAACGTATCGTTAAATACTAAATTAAATAACAGAATTCACACCAAATCACAAAGACACAACAACCTACCAAAATTAGACAATATTACGTTATGATTTTAACCTATATTCTAATTTTCACTCAAAATTATACTTAGCTTTAGGGAACTCTGAAAACACAACCGACCGTCTAGCCCTCTAGCGGGCGTTAGCGTTTTCAGTTATTTCGTTAATAATAAAAAATACTGTAAATATCTTTAATGGCTTGCCTCTGTTAATACGAAACGACACAATATGAACACATACAAAAAGCTGATCTGAGAGTACTTAAATTGCTAGAAGAATACTGAAAATTTGTTTAAAATTTGATTGTGAATATTTCTGTGCACTGCGCCATTATGCTCTGTATATTGATTTGTAATCTATAAACATATTCCAAACCGGATGAGGTTATGCTCTTGGGTTATACATATGCTATCTTTGTTTTATAATTTTGGAAACATTTATAAAATGTAATGTGATGTAATGATTTTTTTTTTATATTTGCTTGTAATTATAATTCTGATTTCTATTTGTAATTTCGATGTCGAAAGCGAAGTATGCAATAATATACATTTAGATGTATAAAAAAATAAAAAAATAAATAAATAAGAGGAAGAAAATACGTGTAAGAACAACACGTATAAGCACATTGTTTCTCAACGTGTGAATTGTATCATCATAATACATTTCTGATAATACAAGCCGAATAAAAAAAAAATAATAATAATAATAATAAAACCTACAGAATTGTTTTGTCTACACTTCCAGTTACAGAAAACTAGAATGAGTTTTCATTTTTTATATTTTTAACAAAAATAAAAAACAAACATTTTATTTTTTAACAAAGCTGTTTAGCGGAATCTGAATTTAGTTACAAAAGCATTCATAATTTAAGCGGAAATTATTAGTTATGTCATTTAAAAGCGATTAGCGTAGTTTATGACACTCAATCAATGAAAGCTTTATGTGAGGAGTAAATTTGATAAGACTTAGATGATTTGGAAATCCTCTTCTAGAAATCTTTTGAGAAACTTTATGCCTCTGGCAGGCAAGATGGTGGGCTCACATGGGGAGATGAAAATCATTTGCGATCTGATCTACAGAAAACATCCATGCCACTGTCGGACAGCAGTTATTAAAAGAGGAGATCGGTAGACCAGGTCAGAAATCGTTTATATTATTATTATTAAAGCGAGCATCATCTCGGTTTGAAAACTACCCGAATCTTAAAGGTGCAACAGAAGAAACCATTCCAAGTTTCATGGCTGTAGCTTTTATCGTTTAGGAGCTTACTGACACAAACACATTTGGTCTTCAATATGACGTTTTCTTTAGTAAGACTTTTTAATTCAGTAGCATTTATTTAACGAATAAATAAATAAATAAATAAAGTAAGTAAACAGGTTCCTTTTATATCTTACGGCAGCAGAGCAAAATTTATTTTGAAAAAAAAACAACAACAACAACTATGAAACCGTTTTAAGATGATGTACCACTTAATATTGCACAAGAAAAATATTTTTCTCTGCCATAATGTAGAAAGCATGGCATTATCCATAAGCATTTCGTATCTTTCGTTTTCCATTTTTCCAGGCACATTAATATTTATAATAATATTTATTGTATTCATATTCAATACAATTTATATTCAAGATTTTGCGTTTGTAAGCTTTTTTGTGCTTCTTATCAATAGCACCTTTGAAATGAAACTTATATGAATAAGCATATATTTAGTAACATTCATTAAGCGCCGAAATACGCAGGAAGCAAAATTTGTGAACCAACACCAATGTGTGATTTTTTCCATTAAAATATAAAAATAACAAAAAGAAATAATAAATAATAAAAATTAAATAGGTTTCTTTTAAGATTAAAAAAAGAACTACTCAGTCTTAAAACATTTTAAATTTGTTTTCATTATTTCACGACTCCCTCTACAAAACGTGCGGCCCCCAAGGGGACCGCGGCCCACAGTTTGGGAAACGCTGGTCTAGAACATGTAGTGACACACGTGACCATGCATTTTGTATTTTTTGCTGCATTTACGTATATTCAGCGGCCGGTTATGTGTACTAGCCATTCAGATCGGAAAGCAGTGTGACTTGATTCATCACTCAATAACATGAACTAATCACGATATTCTTTATATTATTGTAGCTAGTGCTGTTAAGAATCCGATGACAATGGCTTATGCAACTTCTTTTCTCTAGAAAGTGAGACCACAACTCTATTAGGACATTTTTGAATCCCTGTAGGACTCTTTGGACTCTTGGTTGCCCCCCCCCCCCCAATCGAACTGGAGAGATTAGAAATTTCCGTACAGTTCTTTGTATTATATTTCTGATACTAAGAAAATCAGGAATTTAACACAAAAAAGCGGCACTCTTACACTGCCGCTAGCTGATAATGTTGCCCAAGGTCGATATTTTAGTCTTTTAGTAATGTAAATCTAGGAATAAAAAAATAAATAAATCGCATTTTATGCCCAAAAGGAGTGGCTAGAGCTCTTTAGTCCTAAATAATGTTTTGCAGATCACTCGGCAACCGATTTTTACTCTTAAGCCATCACTGATAACTAAAACTATTAATGAATCCAGGCGTTTTTGAGAAAGAGATGAGAAAGTCTATGAGAAAAGGATCACCTGCGTGGCATCAAGCATTCTTAAAGGCGTTTTCAGTGCACTACCTCAAATCTCAGAAGAGTATTCTAACGTTAGGCACATTTCCTTTTATAAAGTATAAGGAGTTGCGCAGCTCTGAAGTAACATTTCTGGAAAAAAAAAAAAAAAAGAATACGAAGGTGGAGGCTGAAAAAGCTATGGATGTGGTGTTTAATTCCAAGACAAACTAATGTGCAAGTCAAACGAAGAGGAGAGAACTGATGAATATAGATCAGGCAATTATCAAAAGTAAGAAAGAGTAAAGTAAGATCTTTCTTTGAGAAGTAAGAGAGGCCTGTGATCTAAGAGCATTCATTAGGTCAGGGTTTCTCAAACTGTGTTCCGCGAGAATTTCTGAAATTTGTCATTTTAGTTTTCTAAGCATTTTTCATGAATAAATATTTTATAGTAAAAATATTCTGAGGAGAATAATATTCGTGAATATGTCGAAAAGCTCAGACCCAGATCTGTGTATCGTTAATTTTCACACATCGAAATCTTTCAACATTTGGGAGAGGGAATGCTGCTGCTTATGACGGGTAATAAAAATTGGTTGAAAGCCCATTACAACAATGGGTGGCATATTCTCTGTTCTCAAAACTGAAGGAAATGACATCTGTGTAGCAAATGTCAGTGACCAAGCAGCATATTTTTAAATATGGAAGTATTCATGAATTATCGTTAATTTTCACACATCGAAATCTTTCGACAATCAGGAAAGAGAATACCGCCGTTTATGACCGATCATAAAAATTGCCTGCAAGCCGATTACAACAATCGCCAGCGTGTTCTCAAAACTGATATTTGCAACATCTGTGTTGCAAATATCAGTGACCAATCAGCAAGGAAGTATAAAGAAAATTTTTCCACTGAAATTGAAGAGTAGTCTGTATCCGGTTCTCAAATCTATTACTGCTGAATACTTTCTTCGCAAGTTCGTATTGCAGTGTGTAAGTGCTTGTTCTGAAACCGGAGTGCCGTGATTTTTTTAAAAGTAATAGGAATACAGAGTTAAAATTAATATGAATAAGAGACAAGGCACTTTGTTTAATTTTGGTATTAAGAAATCTCTTATTGAAGGTGTTTGTGGTGGAACAGATAGTGAGTCATCCACCTCAAGCCTACAAAGATCTCCAGGATGTACAAAAGGAGGAGAATACTACCAGTACACAGGAGAAACAGTCTGCATTTACTCGTAAGTACTTATAATAATATTATAAATACATTTGGTGATCAGAATGGGATATATATCAGTGAAAATCAGCACAAATTAATTTAATGATGTTTGCCTAAAGAAACTACGACATGCCACAAGATTTCATGAGTCCAGTGATTGATAACCAATTTAAATGTAATTTATATTTGTCAACATGCCACACCGTATACATAAGTGTACTAATACTCTTTATGATTATGCCATAATTAATTAATACTTATGTTAATGTATGAGCTTTAAAAAAAATTGGAAAGGTATTTACGAGTAAATTTGCTGGGACCGGGCCCTCGGAAAAAAAAAAAATCAGCTAACGTCTTTTTATTCCCGTATACAGGGAGTAGGCGAGGCGACTTTTAAAAAAATAATTCTTCTTACTCTTTTAACTAATTTTATAATTAATATGTGATTTATTTCGAACTATTTAATTTTTGTTACTGAACATTTTATCAAATCATTCTTATTACAATTGCTTTTACATTATTTGATACGGTTTAGTACTTTTCTTACAAGTATTGTTACAATTTATATTTACTTTTGTGTGTTGCAGTCTTTTTTTACTATTTTGCATTATGCATTTACTTTTATATTATTCGACATTTCTTATTTATAATCTTATTGTTTTTCATACTAAAGTTACCTTTACAACGCAATTCTATTTGTTTTTATTATAGCTCTGAAAATATTGAAATTTGAATATTATTGAAAAAATACCCATGGATTCTTGTTTAAAGACAGGAACTTTAACACAAGGAGGAGCAAATACTTCTGCTGACACATCTACTCGTATGATTGGAGAAGATATGGAATTGCAAACGGCGGTTTCTTCAAAAGCTAATATTAAAGAACAAGAGTCATCTAAGAACAGACCAAAACGGAAGTACCATGAAAGTTATTTAAATTATGGATTTACGTGTATTGGCAATACACATGCTCCTGATGTTTTATGTAATAAAATACTAGTAAACAGTTCTTTGGCTCCAGCTAAATTTCGTAGGCACTTCGAAACGAAACACACTGATTACAAAGGAAAAGATATACATTTTTTAAAGAGACGAAGCGACTCGCTAGAAAAATCTAAACTTCAAATAGCAACAATTGCTTCAACTGAAAATGCAACAGAGGCATCTTTTCGCGTGAATTACCGCATTGCACTTCATGGTGAAGCTCATACAATTGGTGAGACGCTCATTAAGCCTTGTGTGAAAGACATTGTATCATGCATGTTAAACGAGCAGGTTGCTAAAAAAAATAGATGCAGTACATTTATCAAATGATACTGTTTCACGCCGCATCAAAGATATTTCTGCTGACATAGAAAAAGAGCTAATTCATCGACTTAGACTGCAGTGAATATTCATTCCAAATGGATGAATCTACAGATGTCGCAGGAATCGCTGTATTACTAGTGTTTGTTCGTTACATATTTGATAAAAGTACTGAAGAAATGTGCGAACATCTACAAGAAAAAACTACCGGAGAAGATATATTCAACTGTATTAATAAATATATTACAAAACAGGAAATCGGTTGGGAGAAGTGTATTGTTATTTGTACAGATGGTGCTCAAGCAATGGTAGGAAAGATGAAGGGAATTGTAACACGTATCCTGCAAGTAGCTACAAGAGCCACCAAAAGTCATTGTGTTTTGCATAGACAAGCACCAGTAACAAAAAGAATTCCTACATATTTAAAAACTATTTTGGATGAAGCCGTAAAAATGATCAACTATGTAAAATCTCGACCACTTCAATCCAGATTATTTAAAATTTTATGCGTTGAAATGGGTAGTGCGCATAACGCACTTTTATTACATACTGAAGTGAGATGGCTATCCAGAGGAACAGCTTCGTAGTGAGTTAATGTTCTTCTTGATGTCACATAATTTAGGACAAAATTTTATTCAATTATTAAGAAATTCTTCATGGTTGATGAGGCTTGCATATCTGGCAGATATTTTTACAAAGTGCAATGAAATTAACTTATCATTACAAGGAAAGAATATTACACTTTTTTAATACAAGAGATAAAATTGCATCTTTTGATAGGAAGTTGCAATTCTGGATTTCTACAGTTGAACAGAATAATTTTGATTGTTTTCCCACCTTGCATGAATTTTTGACTGAAATAAATTCTAAAGTAAATGAAGAAGTATCTAACGTAATTTTAGAACACTTGCATGACTTGCAATCAACCCTTTTGCAATATTTTCCAAAATGCAGTGAGGACAATTCCTGGGTTCTGAATCCATTTACAGTGACAGCTAAGCCAGCAGGCTTCAGCGCAAGTGACTAGGAAAATCTAATTGACTTAATTAGTGACTTTGATTTAAAACAAAATTACAAGGAACTGCCAATAAATGATTTCTGGACAAGCGTGTCAAAACTAGCTATTCTTGTTTTATTTCCTTTAAAATGAGATATTTATGCGAGGCAGGATTTTCATATTATGCTGCAACGAAATCAAAGTCCAGGAACAGATTCGACGCTACCCCAAATATGAGAATTCAACTTTCTAATATTATGCCTGATATCAAAAGAATTTGTAATTCAAAGACTCAAAAACATCGGAGTCATTAAGAACTTAATTTGCAATATACGTTTTACTATTTTTATGTGTTCTGTTTTTACTAATTAACATTTGACAATAAATGATTGTTTTTTTTTTCCCTTAACGCTTAGATTTACTCATTTATTTTATTTATATTTACCTGCCCTACAAAACCAGCACACAGGAGAAAAAGTCTGCATTCACTCATAAGTACTTATAATAATATTATAAATTTTTGGTGATCAGAATGGGATATATCAATGAACATCAGCACAAATTAATTTAATGGTGATTTAATTGATGTTTAATTAATCATTAATTAATAATTAATTACCCATTATTAATTAACAATAAAATAAGCTAAATTGCGGATTAATTATTAATTAATACATTACAAAATAACCAAGGTGTTCCGTGAACATTTCAGGATTTGTGATGTGTTCCGTCCTAGGAAAAGTTTGGGAAACCCTGCACTAAACGATCGTCACTTCCAATATTGAAGGTGCTGAAGATCGACCAATCCTGAAATATACTTTTTTCTGTTACTGACGATAAAATGAATTTCATTAGTTCTTGCATTTGGACTTTCTATGTGGCATTTTCTTGAAAAAGAATTTATTAATTCATTGTGTAGTTTATTTTTATTCGGAAATTCTAGTCTTGCTCCTTTATCATTTCTCACCATATCCAAAATTTTGCCTCCTGGCATCTGATTCTTGTGTACCAATGTGGCATTAAAGTTCCGCCATGAAGATGATTCGGAAATGATATTTTCCTTGTTGTACAGTTGTGATATATCATGATAGAAGTCTTCGATTCCTTTATCAGTATGTTATTGTTGGCGAGTACATTCAGAGAACTCCGAGAGTGTATCCTTTTCATATCAACGATACTGGTTATTCTATGATCTGTTCATCAGTTATTTTTATCAAGAACTCAATTTTACTGATCCTTTCCTTCTGGACTTAATGCATAAAACATTAGAGATAGGGGTGATGGGAGGTTGACACTAGCATCCCCTGCTCCTTATTAAACATACTCAAACCGAAGGCAGACGGTAAATAGGCAGACACTGGGCTTCCCAAAAGTGTATCGCAATAGACGAACAAGGGTAAATGTGGCGATCTTAGCGATTTTGATCGTGGACGTATTATCGGCGCAAAACAGGTGGATGGGTCATTCTATTGCTTAAGTGGTAAGAACCCTAGGGTTCTCGACGACAATCGTATCAAGGATCAACCGCGATTATACCATCAACGGACGTACCAGCGACAGCTAGCAAGTGGTGAGCGACCACACGCCATTGATGACTAGGGTTGATGTAGACGGTCCAGGCCCGTACAGACCAATCGAGGTGCAACGGTGGCACAAATCACATTCATTTTCAATGTCGGAGGTCCAAGCAACATCAGAGAGCGAATGGTACGGCGTAGCCTGCATACCATGGGCTACGGGAGCCGACGCCCTGATTGTTGACAGCTCGTCATCGGGCAGTCTCGCCTGGGATCGGGATAATGAAAACTGGACCTCTGCAGAGTGGATGAGAGTCGTGTGGGCTGATGAATCCTGTTATCAGTTGTACCGAGCTAACATATTAGGGTGCGGGTGTAGCGTCGACAGCATGAGGCCATGGCCACATTGTGTCAGGTCAGCTCTGTTCAAGCAGATGGTGGCTCTATGATGGTTTGGGGGAGCCTTCTCATGTGCCACATTAGATCCCTTAGTGTGTGTGTCTGGAGAGGTCCTTAAACGCTACGAGCCACCAGAATGTGCTGGCCGATCACTCACACACTTTCATCGCATCCTGCAGCAGATGATTTGTTTCAGCAGGACAATGCGGCTCACTGGGCCGCAACCACCCAGGCATAGCTCGAGAAACACTCATCTGAGTTTGGGGCAATCCGGTGATCCCCGGATTAAAATCCGATCGAATCTCTGGGATACAGTAGAGCGAGAGATTAGATCCATGTATCCGGGACCGATGTCTAAGGTGCAGTTGTGGACAATGCCACAAGAGGAATGGCTGGAATTACCTCCGACATCTGGTGGAGTCAATATCTCGGAGAGCATAGGCTGTTATTCGTTCTAGAGGAGGAGGATCGACACGCTATTAGGCAGGTACCTCTAATGTTTTGTCGACTGAGTGTACATGTACTTTCTTTTATAGTGTAATATGTCTCGATTTTTAGCCGAAGAATTTTTGCACCATTACGTCTAACTATCCACAATCCAAGGATATCCTGTTTCAGTCGATGTTAGATCTTATGCTAGTTCAATTAGCGTTCTTCACTGAAAGTCCAACAGTTTGAAGTTCTAAGGTCTAGTTTTCAATGGCAGCGTGATATGGTTATCCAGGGATTCTTAGCACCGTTGCCTTAATGTTTAACTGCCTGCTGTCATAGGTAGTGACAATCTGACCTCCAAGTAAAGGGCACCATTTGATTCCTCTCCGATTATCTCAGAAGTTGGGCCAAAATTCACCACTCTGGCCCACTGCGAAACCATTCCTATGTGCGAAAACTACTAGTCCATGGCTCTTTATTATTTATTTATTCAGAGTTGCCCTGATATCCGACGGAACGTGGTCAAGATTTTCCCCTGTCCGCCACCTCGGGGGAAAGGGGAAAATCTGTCCCCCGAGGTGGTAAGGGGTAAGGACCCCGATACACCCCCCACACAAAAAACTTTAAAAAAGGTATATTGCGCTCTTCTTACATGTTTATACATGATAACCTTCTTTAAATGTTTTTTTTTCCAGCCCCAGAACAGTTAATATCATGTCTTTTAACAAATACTAGCCTTTTGGAGTTAAGTTATTATCTATCTATTCTATCCCCATGGCTTTAACCTACAACCTTCCAAGCATGCTTGGATTTCGTAACCGAAATACGAGGAAAGAATGGTCACTCCTATGCCTCAGGGTATTCTTGGCTGTATCCCTGTGTGTTCACGGGGCCGGTTTGCGGGAAGAAAAACACCAGATAAACTGGCGGAAAAAACCCTACTGCCCGCGCCCCAGACCGGCTAACTTGGCTATGGCTGAGGAAGATCCTTCAGCTCCTCACGTCTCCGACGGGAATCGAACCTAGGACACTCCTTTCCTAGGCATATGGTTGCAAAGCGCAAAGCCACTAGGCTAATCGCGCGGACGAGCTAAGTCATTAACCATTCCAAAAGAAAGTCTATCAAGTCGCGTGAACAGAATTCTGTATCTCTTTCTATACAACCATATTTTGCCTTATGAAAACCCACCAACTCAAGTTTCTCCCCCCCCCCTAAATTAATCTCATTCCATCTTTGCTATGATCCCTTTTTGATCTTTTCTCTTCGGTCTAGGTTTTCTACATTATTTTTACGTATGCATGTATACTTTCTAAATTTATCCTTTTTTACATGTCCAGTCAACTTCAAGCTGGGAATGTACAAGTATTTCTGCAACTTTTTTCAATTTCAAAACATCTACACAAAATTTTTTTTTTCTAGCATTCTCCTTAAATCTTTTCCATTATTTTTATTTTATAGCTGTCTCTCTCTATTAGTTAGTTGCCATGGCTCTACTGCACCAATCTTGTCATAGGCAAAAAAACGTCTTTGTTAATTAAAAGTTTCAGCTTCGTTTATAGCGTAGAGTGATTAAGCAATTAAAGAAGATTTGACCAAGTGAAATAGTCCTCAATATCTCAAAACCATTTGAGTATAAATTCAAACTTCTATCAATTATAAAATAATAATAATAATAATAACGAAAAAAAAACGGCTTCTCAGATATTTGAAATTGTCAAACCTCAGGACTTGAATTACCTATCGATTCAAACAGTATTAAAACTGATACGCCAAAATAACGTCAGTACAGTAATCCCTCGATTAATGCGCCCCCGATTAGTGGGTTTTCGATTAGTGCGTCCTTTTTTTCGATACCCAAATTTGATTAGTGCGCCTATATCCATCTTAAAAATAAATGCTAGATTTTAAAAACTTTTTATGTATACATTTTCATGGCTAACTATTTTAAAATATCACTCACCAGAATGAAATAATTTAGTTACCGATTTAAAACATTTTACAAAGTTATTTTAATGGCCTACTACACTACTTCCATGTATACTATGTTCCAAATTTTTACCGCCAAAATTTATGGCGCCTGCTATAGTACGCCCACAGATTCGAGACCCTTCGACACTTCTGCGCATGTCACAAAAAGGAGAACCCATTCCGATAATAGGGTAATCAATCCGTTGTCTGGGATGAATTGTTTATTATTACACGTCGGAAAATTAACTTCTCTTTTATGAACATCGTAGTTTTTAAAGTGGTAACTATTTTGCTTGTATAACAGTTCGGAAATTATCTATAAAGCACGTGATTTCGCTTGTTGGCGACCAATTCGTACGTCCTTCATTTCTTTCTCCCCTTCAATGATAACGTCCAAGAGTTAATTAAATCTCATTCTGAAGAATTGAGATCGTTTTTTCATACAATGGTCGGTTGTATGAAAAAAAGAAACAAAATGCATTAGCTCAATTCTTTGTTAAGAAGTAGAATAATAAAATTTATATTCTGAATATGTTTTATTGTCTTTCAGCTTCAAGGTTTTCCTTTAACTAGGCCCTGATACATACCCTAATTCTTTTATAAAAAAATTAAGGTTCAAAAAAGAAATCTGAGGAACGAATTATACTTTTTCCCATAGGTTATTATATTCGATTAGTGAGTTTTGATTAATTCGCCTGTTTTAAAGAACGCATTTGGCGCACTACAGTACTATAGGGATTACAGTACTTTATTTTGTGTAAGTGTAGGGACAGAATCGTAACATAAAATAACAGTTTACAAATTACCGGCATCCGAATAGGCAATAAACATTTACATGCAGGAATCATATTTAAAAGAGTTTCACGGACATTCTTATATACAAAAATGCTTTTACTTATTTTTAGTAGTTATTGGGTGCATGTACATAAAGTAATTGCTAAAAATCTGTAACGACTTTGGAACAAGCTTTGTTTACTTCAGAACCCCAAAAGTTTCCGCAACTTTTTTTTCAATGTGCGCCATCTAGTGACAACGCAAATAACTAATCATTCAATATTCGTACTGCGATTTTGGTAGAGTTACAACACCAAGGTTTATTCAATTCATAAAATAAATAAATAAATAAAATAAATATATTTTTTTTTATTCCCAGCATTTTTTTATTTGACACAGTAAAGTAAATTCCAAAATGACTACCTATTAAATATCTATTAGTTGTTGTCCCTCTTTTGCACAGAGTTTTACGACAACAACAGTATTCATCCATTCTTTTCATCAGCCAAATTCCCTTAAGATCACTAGCAAATCAGAAAGCAGTTATAGTAATTTCCGGTATATATTCAAGGACGCACACTTTTTTTAATGTGAATTCCACCCAGAAAAAACGTTAGTCCCGCGGTACTGAAGTGTAGTAGGGGGCGAAGGGTTAGATAACCCGGAAACCAAGCTCCAGAGACCAAACAGAGATCGGATGAAATTCATCTACCACTTAAGGACATTCACAAATATTCATTTTCACAGTTGGATATACCAGCAATACATATAAAAGAATATACCAACAAGTCGGTACATTCTTCAGTATGCATCTGTGGTGCAGTGATATTCAAACATAGGTTTTACCATTCAAGTGACATGAGTTGGCATGAAGTTCGAATCTCTTCAGAACACGAGGATTTATAAAGACTTTTCAAATGAGGTGGGAGGGCTTTTCGTAACAGAGAGTAGGACCTCCACAAAAGAGAAAAACCGGGTGATAAATGACAGTTTTTTGAAAGCTTAGTTGGCCAAGTGAATAGTGCTTCACACAATACCCTGCATACTGAAGCCACTTTTTCAAGTGGCTTGAATCACTAAAAAATAAGGCTGTGACTTCCTGTCATTATTCTTCTCATTCAATTCAAGGACATATGATTATGATTATTATTAGCAGGAAAGTTACCCCTCCCTCCAACAGTACCCCTGAACAACCCAGACCATGCATACCCTGTTCGTCAGAAATCCACAATTATGCTCAAAATTTGTTCCAGAATCAGGGCCATACTTATGCAAAGAGCACAAGGCTCTAGCTGCGGATCCCAAAAGATTATGGCCATTTTAAGGGCTCAAACAATGAGATTTAAAATTAATGAATTAAAAAGTAAAACTGAACATAAAAATTATGATCGTTTTCTATTATATATATATTCCTGAGCTTTTACTCGGTTGTTATGGTACATTTTAAAAAATAGATATTTAATGACTTTAAACGGAGATAAAATATTAAGTTTTAATGAAAATGATAACTAGTTTCAGCCTTTTACAGCCTTCATCGGGTATCCACTAAAGGTAGAATACACTAATAAAAATTGAAGTTACAAAAAACGGAGAATTACAGGCAAAAATGCAATACATAATTGACATAAAAACGTTGTATTGTTTTAAGTTGTTCTATCCAACGCGCCATTGTTTATAGCGTGCGTGCTTGTGAGGTCTCGTGAACGCCAGTATTGAACAACTGCAGCATGGCTATCGGGGATGTTGTAACTTAAATTGCTGTTCAAATGTTCAGGATTAAGGAGGATTTCTCTGGATTCCACAATTTTCCTTTCAAACTCATCACTACAGCGAAAAATGTTTTCGGATTTATCCCAGCAAACTGAGTGACTTTGGAGATCATTATGAGGATTGTTTGAGAAAAGAACATGACTGGATAGTGCAGATGCATGTGTTCTTTTATAGGAGATGTCTCTCTTATGCTCTTCTATACGTAGTTGAATAGATTTGTATGTCTGTCCAAAGTAAGGAATATTACAATTGCACCATAATTTGTAAACAGCTGGATATTTTAGGTTGTGATGAATTGGCTTCGGATGGCTTATAAGAGAACGGATTTTAAGAAGTGTAGTGAAAAACGTCCTGAAGATTATCACAGTAAAATGCTCGAATTGCTTGTAGACAATACTACATATTCAATTCTTCAGGATGATCCAACAAGGGAACTACAAAACCACACAAACAATCTGCTAAAGACTACTAGTGAACTTCCTCACAATATTCGTCTTTCTTTACGCTCTCTACACCCTCTTATACCACGCATTTATGGAGTTCCGAAGATCCACAAGGAAAAGACCCCTCTTCGCCAAATTGTGGATGGAATTGATGGCCCTTCTTATAAGCTTTCAAAATATCTTGCAGAATACCTCAAGTGTTTCTCCAATAAATCTTCATCGATCATCAAAAACAATACAGTTTCGTCTCTCATAAAAAAAATATTTCCATCAGCGAAAATGATATCATAGCAAGTTTTGACATTATCTCATTATTTACCAACGTCCCTACTGAGGTGGTATTAACATTACTTAAGGACAAATTGTCTAAAAAGATATTTGCTTTATTAAAGCATTGTATTCAATATGGCTACTTCAGATATAGGGACTCCATTTACAAACAAAACTAAGGCCTAGCAATGGGAAACCCTTTATCCCCAGTTTTATCAAACATTTTCCTAGAAGATTTTGAAACGAAAGCCATATCATCATATCATCCTTCTCACTTAAGCCGAAGCTTTGGAGGCGTTATGCTAACGACACTTTTATAATATGGAGTCACGGGCGAACATCTCTCATGGATTTTCTTCATCATCTTAACAACCAGCATTCTAATATAAAATTCACTGCCGAACTAGAACGAAATAACTGCGTTCCGTTCCTGGATGTAATTCTTACACGATGATCTGATAGATTTAAAATCTCTATATACAGAAAACCAACTCATACTAATAGACATCTGCACAGTCAATCTCATCACTTTCCACCTCAAAAGTTCGGAACTATTTCTACTTTAGGACACAGAGCATGCTCTCTTTTAAATGAACCAGAGGAGCTCCAAAAAGAAATTAATCACCTTTCTCTTATCTTTAAACAAAATGGATATTCTGAAAAAACGATTAAGAAATTTATTCTGGGTCTTCCTAGGCAGTATACTACGGAAACTACTAATTTTAAAGGTAGCATCTCCATCCCATACATTAGTTCAGTCTCCAATAAATTGGCTAAAGTCCTTAAAAAATACAACAAATACAACATCAGGACGTTTTTCATACACTTCCTAAAATCCGTCCTCTTATAAGCCATCCGAAGCCAATTCATCACAACCTAAAATATCCAGGTGTATACAAATTATGGTGCGATTGTAATATTCCTTACTTTGGACAGACTAACAAATCTATTGAACTACGTATAGAAGAGCATAAGAGAGAGAGACATCTCCTATAAAAGAACACATGCATCTTCACTATCCAGTCATGTTCTTTTCTCAAACAATCCTCATAATGATCTCCAAAGTCCCTCAGTTTGCTGGGATAAATCTGAAAATATTTTTCGCTGCAGTGATGAGTTTGAAAGGAAAATTGTGGAATCCAGAGAAATCCTCCTTAATCCTGAACATTTGAACAGCAATTTAAGTTACAACATCCCCGATAGCCATGCTGCAGTTGTTCAATAATGGCGTTCACGAGACCTCACAAGCACGCACGCTATAAACAATGGCGCGTTGGATAGAACAACTTAAAACAATACAACTTTTTTATGTCAATTATGTATTGCATTTTTGCCTGTAATTCTCAGTTTTTTGTAACTTCAATTTTTATTATTGTGTTCTACCTTTAGTGGATACCTGAAGAAGGCTGAAACTAGTTGTATCAATTTCATTAAAACTTAATATTTTATCTCAGTTTAAAGTCATTAAATATCTATTTTTTAATATATATATATATATATATATATATATATATATATATATATATATATATATATATATATATATATTAGGGTTACCAAGTAATTTTATATATATTAGGGTTACCAAGTAATTTTATAAAGTTGGTTATTTTAACTGCTAATCCCAAGTATGCAAACAATTAAGGTTGCGCCTGAAACAAAGTTCAAGTCTAAAGATGACACAACACCAGGGCAACTCATTGTAAAGGTGGGTAAAGCTCTGATCACTATTCTTAGTATTTTCCCATAATGTAAAGCACATCGCACTAAAAGAATAGTAAGAATAGTGATCAGAGCTTTACCCACCTTTACAATGAGTTTCCCTGGTGTTGCACTACCTTTAGACTTGAACTACGTTCAGCCGCAAACTTAACTGTTTTGCTTACTTGGGAGAAGGAGTAAAAAAACCAAGTTTATAAAATTACTTGGTATCCTTAATATATATATATATACTAGGGGGACCCCCGTAGCGCATACGGCGCCCAAACCCCAAACCCCAAACCCCAACTGTATTTATCATACCCAAATGGTTTGGGTATGATAAATACAGTATGGAAGAAATGAAAGAAGAGTGAGTGAGAGTGGAATTTGTTAGTCTATTGCCAAAACATAACAGTGCTAAGTTAAGAAGGAGAACAATGACAGCAAATGATTCGATGCGCAGGCTGTGTAAAACAAATGGGATTTTTTTGGATGTGAGGAGTGAGGTTTGATGGTAGAAAAAGGCTTGTATACGAGGGACGGTCTGCGCTTGAATGGATTTCGACCAGGAGCCTAAAGAAATTATTTATTTGAGTGAGATGCTAACAGAGAAGTAGGGAAATGAGATCCTCATGGGAGGAAAGGTGAGAATATGTGTGCAAATTCAACGTGACAATGAAGTAAATGTCAATGAGCACAGTTATATGGTGAAGGGATGGACCTGTAAGTTTTGGGTTCGGACTTTCGAGTGTATTGAGGGAATATATCCAAGCAGACTGCAGGAACAAAGGAGTTGAGTTTGTTGCTTTGGTGAATACTTACTTACTTACTTTCCGAGTCCGGAACACCAATCATATCCTCTCAATCCAAAAAAAACAGCGTTGTATCGCCTTGTCATTGACCGTCAGAATGTCATCCGTGGAGCACACATCGATGACATCTGGGCAACATAAAAGATGTTCGTCAGATTGGACGTCTCCGCAGCCACAGCTGTCATCATCGGCATAACCCCATTTCATCAGGTTACTACTGCATCTGGACACTCCCACTCTAAGACGGTTCAAAGTCCTCCAGGTGCTATAGGGTAGGTGATATCCCTTGGTTAACTCTTCCTTAATTATGGGGACTTCTTGAAGTTGAACCAACTCCCTCCATAGAACAAGGCGTCGCTCCTCAGGTCTGTGGATCAATGGTTTAGTTCTTTGCACGAAGCTATGCCTTGATTTGAATCGAGAAGCCGTGATAATATGCCCGTACATTGGATGTCTTTCGTCCGTCATGTGTTTTTTTTTCTCCATCTCACCGGCCACTTGACGTCTTATGCCTGGTGGCGTTATGCCTGCTAAGGGATACAGCTTGTTGACTGGGGTTGGTCTTAGGCATCCGGTTATGATCCTAATGGTATCATTTAAAGCCACATCCACGTGTTTCGCATGGGTGGATGCCTCCCACACTGGGGAAGCGTACTCCCCTGCAGCAAAACACAATGCCAAAGCCGTCGAGCAAAGTACCTCTGGTTGAGCTCCCCACGTCGTGCCAGTCATTTTTCTTATGATGTTATTTCTTGCATAGATTTTTCCTTTTAGCTCCTGGCAATGTACCTTATACGACAAGGTACGATCCAGCTTAACTCCAAGATATTTGGGGTTGCTGCAGTGTTCGAGGCGTTTTCCTCCCCAGACAATGTTTAACTGGCGTTTTGCTTCCTTATTGAGCAGATGGAAAGCGCAAACCTGAGTCTTGTTTGAGTTAGGCTTCAGGCAATTGGTCTCAGTAATTGGACAGTATTTCTAAGGTTTCTGTCAACCTCTTTTCAACTTCTTCAAAACTCCTTGCTTGACTACATATAGCTGTGTCATCGGCATAGTAAACCTTCTCACTTGTGGGTGGGTTGGCTGATCGTTAGTATAAATATTGTAGAGTATCGGGGCCAATACGCTTCCTTGAGGTAAACCTTTCTTCTGATTTCTCCATCTGCTCTTCTTTCCTTGCAAAGTTACGTAGAATCGTCGATTCTGGAGCATGGTTTTAACTACATTCATGAGGTGAAAATCTTTCGTTATTTGGTACAGCTTGACCAACAGTTTCTTGTGATTAACAGTGTCATATGCCGCTGAAAGATCAATAAAAGCTGCTCCAGTCACAAGCTTCTTCTCGTAACCATCTTCGATGGCTGCGTGAGATTCAGAATTTGGCCACAGCAGGACTTTCCGGAACGGAAACCAGCTTGCTCGGGAATAAGTTTCTCGTCGATGTTTGCTGCTATTCTTTCCGGAATCATTCGTTCAAAAGCTTTATACAAGTGGCAGAGTGAAGAGGTTACAGGCTTTGGTAAATAGGTTACGGACTAAGACTTGGCAATAGTGAAATCTGGATCTCAGAGTGAAATGTAGTAACTGGAATCGAATGTAAAGAGTATAGTAATCGTAGGAAGAACAGAACATGGAGATGCTACCAATGATATCAGATGATCTGATAGTAAATAGTAGAAACTCATGAAAGAAAGAATAATAATGATGTTCCATGTAGCAGGAGTATGAGCCATCTATTGTGAGCCGAAGGTTAACAGGATGAAATATATATCTGGTGGGGGGTGTTGCTACCCAGCAGTTAGTTGTTAAAAACGATGAAATTTATCGCCAAATTATCAGCAGTTCATAGGGAGTTTTGAAAAACTGCTTAAATGATGAGGTATCTCAATGTGTCCCTGGAGTTCAAAGCACAAATAGTATGACAGCGAAATGGGTGTGTAACTTTATTAAGCGAGAGATGGATACAAATAAGATGAATACGGAAAGAATATCATGATAATAAAGATGAGTTTATGAAATATATAAAGCGCATGCCAGAAATAAGTGTTGTATGAAAAGCCAAGACAAGTACGGAAAGAAATTAGCTGTGCAAAATAATTTTATTGGTATGCTAAAAATGAAAGAAAGAATGAACGTATAAAAAACTTTATCGAACGCAGATATTACACTTGTGTCAGAAACGTGCGACTGTTCAAATAACACGTGTTTGCTAAATTTCCCTAAGATTTATCAACTGGTGTATGCAACATGGCGCACGGTGCTACCACTGCATTGAATGAAGAGATAGCATGAAAAGGAAGTTCTGGAGCTGTTGCATAATCATGATAAAAATGCAACAATAGGGAGAGATAGAATATAGTATGTATGCTAAAGGAATGTCCAGATGAACAGCTTAGGCCATTGACATGGTTGTATAATTTGAGTCAAATCAGGAAGATCCCACAGGAATGGAAGGAATGTATGACAGTTCCGTTGTACAGGGGATAGCGCAAAAACTGATGTTTTTGCGGACAGATCTCTGACTAGCGATCTGTCCGTATCTCTGGAATGGGAGCGAAGATTTAGAAAAGTTGGTAAGAGTTTGAATAAATACTTGGCAGACAGTCTGCACTAAAAGGATGCAGTGTCTGAGCAATTACCTCATATTTTGTAACAATGTTATGGCTGAGTTGGATAAAGAGAATGATAAATAATGAACTATGATACTATTTGACTTTGCAAACGCACGAAAGGCTGTTGAATAAGTTGATATAAAGGAGTGTAATATCAACTATTCCCTTGGATAAGCAGGTAGCAGATAAGCAGTATAAGAAACTGATTTATGGAGATGTGACTATTCCAGGTTTAAGGTGATTCATCCTATGGATAAGTCTTTGGAGCATTGTTAGTCAATTTGTGCGTTAATGATATTGTGAAGGATCTGACAGGAGATGCTTAATTGTTTGCTGTTGATGAAGACGGGCGGTGCAATCGGGGATGATAGTGATATACAACAATGATTTGCAAAGTTTGGAACTGTGCGAAAATGACTATCAATTAAATGTTAGTAAATGGTATATTATACTGGTGGAATTATGCTTAGAGAAAATGATGAAGCTAAGATCTTGAGTTAATATAGATAGGAAGCAAGCTGAAGTTCAAAGATCGCATAGCAAAATTTAGAGGATAATTGCGATGCTGAAACCAGCACTGATGTACAAGGATAAGGAAGTCGTTTTTTTTCTTTACACGGCCTAGATCGAACCACAACTACTGTTCCCAAATTTGATCTCCCGGGGGGGGGGCGGTGGAGTTACAAGGGGATAAAGCTGTGAAGAGGATACAAATAAGTTACGAAGATAATATTGGTATTATGGAAAGTAAATTATGAACAGATTGAGAGTAGACAGCAGAGAGTTGATATGACAGAGGTGCACAAACTTCTGAAAGGATATTTTGGTTAATGGAATTTTTTGTTATATGGAAAGTGAGAGCGAGGACAAGAGAAAACCAGAGAAGTTGAATTTCTGTACTGCCTAGAAAGGGATGCGAGATAGATATTTCTTCTCACAGTGAGTAAAACAGCTTGCTTCTTGAAGTGTGAATGGATTTAGTTTGAACGAGTTTCGGAGAAAGAATAACAGCTGGTGTGGGTGATGTCCAGCCTCCCTCGATAAGTTCCTGGGCATCTCTGATGATAATAATAATGGCTCATCTTAAATTGATTCAATGTGCGCGAGCACACTTACCCCCCCCTCCTCAACGGCAACGAATTCTGCTCACTAACCATTCTCTTAAAGAACGTGTCACGCGCCTCACAATTACCAAAAATGACCCTTGTTCATATTCATTGTCTTTAACTAAACCCTTCAAAAAATATCCTGGATATATATCTGGCAAGCTTATCTCAACAATTTGTATTTTTCAGTCATAACAGTCCTCCACCATCTATTTACGAGTCAACATAGTCAACATTCCACAAACTCGACGTTGCTTTCAGTTATCCGCCTGTGAATATTTTCCAGATCTTGCATCTCTCCTAAGTCATCAGGGAGATCAAATTTTTGAGTAGTAGTCGAAATGTAGTGTAATCAAAGCCTTGTAAAGTGGAATGACCACCTCTTTATTTCTACGTGTCAATGCTCTTATTATACTGGCACTTTTGTGTCCTGCTTTTATCACAATGTATCTTTTGAACTTCAACTCTCAGTCCACCAATATCCCAAGATTCCTGGCTCCATTCCACCTCGTATAATAACACCATTAACGTAATATACAGCGTTACATTTACACAGATGTAACGTTAGACTTACACAGCTAGGCTATTCAAATCGTTCTGAAGCATCGGTATACATCAGCATCATTCTTAATACTTTTGCCTAACTTTGCATAATCTTTAAACGGTTGAATATCCGCTTGCAAACCTATCGCAATATTATTAACAACTAGATTAAACAAGAGTGATCCCAGGCCAGTACGTTCAGGACTCTAATGGTAACTCTCCTCCTAGGAGACACAGTGCCTCTTATACACAATCCTTTGATATCTGGTAGAGAACTAGTTCCCTATCCTTAGGGAACTAGTTCTCTACTGGATAATCCGTTAGATAATCCAGTCATCTAACGGATTATCCAAATCCATTTATCGTAACTTCACGAATCTAGTTTGCTCAATGCCTTTGAAAAATCCAGAAATATCATTGTATATGAATCAACTCATCCACGACTGTGGTCACTTTATAAAATGTAAGTAGATTACTGAAACATCTCCCTTTAACAAACGCGTGTTGACGTAATATTTTCCGTATCTACTCAGTCCTGTATTCTGTTCCTAACCAATCTCCCCAAAACCTTAACAATCACTTCAGAAACAGATTTGTAATTTGAAACATCAGTTTTATTTCCGCCTTTATTCAATAGAAGAATCTTTTCACTCATCTTTCGAAATCCAAAACTCCAATTAAAGAAGTAGATCGAAATGTCCATTCTTAGCACATTTCTTCACATGTGGCGAAATCCCATCTAGTCCAACCGCCTCATTAACATCAGGATTCACTCTCGAGAGATATGAGTTGAGATATAGATCCTTTACCTTCCTGCTTCCATAGAAAAATATCTTTCCCATCAGTATGAAAAACCTTAACAAAATGATTATGGAATAGTTCACTATAACTTCTGCTTTGGTTATTCTTATTCTCAATCTAACAGAGTTATTCTCCCTTAATCATTCTTTCTCTTGCTACATAACGGAAAAACTTTGGAATTTTTCCTAGTCTGGTTCACTAGTTTCTTCTCATATACTAACTTCTTTCTTGTTATACTTGTCACTTTTCCAGCCTGCATTTTATAGATTTTACGTAAATATATCACAATTCAAATACTTTTCAAATAAATAATTCCAATGCAAACTGATGCTATAGGCAAATATGAAAAATGTTCAACAAAAAAATACACTCGTCCAGTGGCGGCTCGTGGCTTGAAATCGTGGGGGTGCTGCAACTTTCGAAATATACATACACACTGTAAGTACAGTGTATACGTGTTTTGATAAAATATCAAAAAAAAAAAAATTAAAAAAAAAATTAAACATTAAAAAATATTGTTTATTATCGATAAACTTATACAGTTTGGTATAATTCAAAATTACTTAAAAATAAAATCCAATATCATAACCCCAATAATGTTCTAAAATAAAAACTATAATAAATTTTATGTGTTTAATTGTAATGTCCAAATATTTAAAGAGACGGAGTAAACACGATAAGCACTACGAACACTCTACTACTGACGCAAACTACATACAAACAACAGTGGAACTGCGCAACGGACAGTGCCGCATTACGCTAGTAGCTCGCATCTCATATGACGTGCATATGCTTGCGCGCGTAGCACTATGACGCTGTGGTAAACACAGTGCTGCTAGCGTCCTTCGCCCTCCTAACTGCTACAAGATGGACTTTTATTACTTTTTATACAAAATAAGAGAATTGTATAGGATTGCTGATGATAAAATTAAATACTTACAAGCAAATATAAATAAATTAATAAATATATTTATATATCCAGAAAAATTGGGGTGAAGCAGTTCCGCAGCCTATGCAACGAGCCACCCCTGCACTCGTCGCGGAATCATTAATCGCAATTTGAAAATAACTCGCTATCAAACATGAAAAGAAGCATTATAAATCAATGACATTTCTAAAGATAAATAAATAAAAAAAAGCGGCGAAATTCATTTAATGACTTGCTAACCGCATTAGTAAAGTTTCATTCAAATAACCCTCTACGAAAAGATATAGGCGTACCTGTTTCTCCCTCCAGTGTAAAAAGAAAAGGGAGAGAACAAAAAAAAAAAAAAAAAAAAAAACATTTCGCATACCAAAAAAAAGCAACAGTCGTACTTTAACATGAATTTTCAAATTGTAATAGCGAAAGCTCCCACCATGACAAATATGTGTCGACCTAATTTTTTTTATTCTACCCTTTCATTCCCAACCCATGAGCTGTCTCATATTTTAATTCAAAAACTCACTCAGTGCGTTTTTTTCCCCTTTCGAGCTGCATATTTAAATCTCTGGACATACATACATACACAGTATATATACACACATATATTTTTTTCCTCTTTTTTTTTTTTATCTCTTACACATAATCGCGTTCTGCATATTGGTTTCCACACCGAAAGAGCGGTGGTCCCTCAACTAGTAACCCTTGTGTTCCGGCATGAATACAATTAAAGAGTATGGACGCCTGCTCTCCAGTACTGCCTGCATAATTGACGATGATCAGGCCAATTACCGGTGAATAATGAAAAAAAACAGTCTTTCACCCTTCCCGCCAAATTGCCTACCTTCCCGAGGTGCTTGACAATTGCATTCCGGCCCGCGTTCTTGCCCCCGAAATTGGGAAGGACAGAAATGGGGAAAGTCTCTCTCGGTTCATTGACGCAGGTATCTCGACAAGTATGCAACCACAGCGATACCCTTTCACGCGGGAAGGGGGTAGCTATACTGCATGAATAACCCTTTCAAGGCCAGTGAAGGGGTGAGTCATTTATCAGAAAAAAAACTACTGCGACTGCAATAAACGCATGGCGAACGCCAGCTTCTGAATATCCATAGAAAAGAGGTCCCAAAGGCTTAATACATTAATGCTGACCTTGCACAAGTCTGTACATAAGTGGCAAGTTTAGATTAAATGTGAATCTCGGAGCGCGTGTAAATCATCAGCGTTTGGTTCTCGTGGCACATTGTTAGGGTCTAAAGTGGTGGCCATAAGCCACCCTTTCGGGTGAGCTGTATCAAAAGATACTTGCGTGACTAGTATTATTGGTACCAGTCATAAATTAGCGCCTACTGTGAAGTCGATTTCTCATTTAAATATAACATCTGCTTCGCCGGTGACACTTCATACTAACCCCTTCTCCCCTACAACACAAATATCAGTAAGAATTAGCTAGTTGTCAGCTAATGACCAGGATTTCGCATATTATAATTTGCAATACAATATAACTTTCACTAACTGACAAAATCAGTTGCATGATATCATCGTTCACCGCTTAAGTAAATTAGATTTATTTCAGTAAGCCTAATGGTTATTTCGTAAAAAAATTAACATGGAACAATACATTAAAAATTACATTAAAAGTTCAGTTTACCTTTTTTTTACGAATGACTTTTTATTTCAAAGAGAAGGAGGGGAAAAAGACATTTTTTCTTAAATGAAAAAAAAAAAAATTAATTTTATCACCACGATTGTAATTGCTGCGTGTGGCAGACGAACTAAACAAGATAGTTGCGCTCCCTGTAATTTTTGAGATTAAATATAAAATCCACCAAATTCATTTTATTTTCAAAACAACTTTTATGCGATATTTATCAATAAATAAAATACGCTTATTTATTTATTTTATTATTATTATTTTATAAATTATGTTTGTACTGCAGGAGTATACGATGCTGTATAGAGATTTTATTATTCAGTACTTTGTGAATGATATATTTGGAAAGAGACCAAAAAAAAAAAAAGTATTTCAAGTATGTGTGATAACTGTACGCTGTATTATAGTATGGTATATGGCTTTATTTTATTTATTTTATTAAGTAAAATAATTTTTTAACATGATATATATATATATATATATATATATATATATATATATATATATATATATCGTCATAATAACATAGAGTGCAATAATGTATTATTAGTATTTTAATAATTTTCACTAATAATGAACTATTATATTTCATTATTAGTGAAATATATTTTATATTTTGAAACCAGGATTTAAATATATTGGTCGATTGGTAGAACCTCTGCTACTAATGGCTCAGCAAAAAGTTAAGCAAGTTTGAGGGCGATTAGTAGTTCGAAGGAGTTCAATTGTTCGATGCTGTTGTCACACTCTCTCTCTCTCTCTCTCTCGGTGAGTCTTTGGACTCCCTGGAGATGTCATATAATAATAATAATAATAATAATATTCTGACATATATGACAGAAGGTATTAGCATGTTCAACGGTGATAATTACATATTATAATCAATGTTTTATCAGTGTTACTATTTTCTTTGAATGACTATAAGAATTATCTGCTATAATAACTGCCATTG
Source organism: Typopeltis vanoorti (assembly GCF_054136105.1). Lineage (NCBI taxonomy): Eukaryota > Metazoa > Arthropoda > Arachnida > Uropygi > Thelyphonidae > Typopeltis > Typopeltis vanoorti. The sequence continues at coordinate 17,840,824 of NC_143558.1, forward strand.
AATAAATTTATAAGCGGTAATATCCAGAACACGTCCCTGACTAGTTAATTAATAATTAACCGATAACTTAAGGGACGTTTAAAATCCAGAGTAAACCATAATATTAATTGGCAACAATCATACCAGAATAATCCTCATTTAGCCCGATATTATTAGAATGTTAATCCTAAACTTTCATATGTGTTATGAAATTTTTTCAGGAGTTATTTCGTGTGATACTTTGTGCAAGGCAGGGAAGTTAAAATACGAAAAAGCATTACATAATTTATAGAAGAATTCTAAATCATATCCGTACACTATAGCTTCTTTAGCAAAATCTGTACACTTGGGGAGGGGAAAAGAAGCAGTTTTATGTTGGTGTGAAATGGTTGCGCTTCCCAAGAAATGTTAAGCTACGCTAACGCCTTTTTATTCCCGTAGAGGGAGTAGGCATTTTAACCCTATCTAGCTTTTGGCAGTGGTGTAGTTAGAGCTTTTGTAGCCCGGAGCGATCCCTGAGTTTGTCAGCCCTCTCAGTACACACCTAAAATACTACAAAAAGTCAAATTGAAAATAAATTAAAACGCTCTGTTTATTTTTTTAAGTAAAACTTTAATTTCAACATTCTAAAATGTTATTTTTCTTGCTTTTCTGTTAGCAAATTCGTCGATGACATTGGCGAAGTCTATTTCATAGTAATATAGGTAATTCTTAATCAATTTTATTTAGAAAAACTCCTCTCACAACTAGCAACAGTTACAGCAATTGCGAGGAAAATTCGCTGTGGTATTACAATAGTTGGAACTGAGTTCTCGAGACTGTATTTTAGAATTAACTGCAAAAGTTCAAAAATGTTCAAAGTGCCGCCTGGGGTGGACCTCCTCCCCCCCCCCATAGCTACTTTTCTGGCTTTTGGAGATTGGGTGGGCAGTTCAATCTCCAGCAATAGCCAATCAGGGATAACTTATCCATATCTGTCACCAATTATAGGCAGCCACCGCTGAAGAGACTAGCAAACCAGTGCTGTCATCTCTTGATACTTAACCCTCGATTTCTTTGAGTTTACAGGAAAAAACTCGAGTTTCTGGGAGAAAAAACTCGCTTGCCTGTGCCGGAGATCGACTAACTCGAGAACTGGTCGAAGAAAGGTTAGAAAAGTTCCTCCAGGCGGTGACTAGACTCGAACTTATAAGACTATCTTCGTGCGCTCAAGCGCAGAGGATGCAAGCGCTACTCCAAGAAATGTAATTCAAAAACGTTGCAACATCTGGGGAGGAATTTTACATTTTTCTAATACCTGTAAATTACACTGATTGCATTTATTTTAGGTCGTCAAGAGTCTTTAGAATGCCCTCAGTATGTTGGTACAATAATTCCATGAAGTTTCAGAAATACTCCAGAGGTAGATCCTATCAGCCTGTGCCACATATGCCACAAACTTATATTTCCATAACATCTCGAAGATGCTCAATGGGACTACGATCCACTGAAGAAAAGATGAGAAAATATAGGGTATCCACATTGGACTTCCCTGGTTTCATAGAACAGTAAAAAATCGAAATGTGGAAATATGTAAGGTTTGGGTTGTTCAAACGTCACAGAGATTCGACAAGTTTCATCCAGATTTTTTTTTTTTTACAAAAACGTAGTGAGTGTTCTTTCTCATTTGTGCAATTTCAACACCATAAGTAGTAGTAACATATTGAAACTAGGGAGGTCCAATGTGGACACCCTGTACACTAAGGTAAAGTTACTATCATCTTCCTGTAAGTGTTTCCGGATGCTATTCGAATGACGTATTATGATGTGGGAAGTTTCGATCACGTTCAGGTTAACTTTTCGATATGAATTAGTGTACCTGATTGGAAATGATGTTTAAGTAGGCTGCCACCATTCATCTCTTCTCAACTGGAATCCACAAGTGTTAGGAAAACATGCTCCATATCCTTATTCGACTACCGTCACCTTGCATTGTTGTAACAGAGCAAGATGGGTCCATAGCATCTGGTTGCTTTCACTATATCCTTGTCTTAGTTCCCCTTGAAATAACCAGGGATCATTCATCACTCTGATCAACCCTTCACCAGTCTTTGGGTGTCCACCACTAATATTCCTTCGCCCATCATAGCTGGTGTGCCATATTAAATTATAACATGCACAAATCAGGTGCACAGGCAATAAAAAATGAAAATAAAAAAAAGAGTCGAGTAGGGCCTTATTTTAACGCCAACACTATTTCATATGTGTAATATCCACCTTCTTGGCTCAGCGAATAGAGCTTCCGATATCCATCCAAAAGATTAGGATAGCGTTTCTATGGAGTCAGAAGACTTATCACAGATCTGTTCGAATCTCACTTTAAACATGGTTAAAACTCGAATTTCTAGGAGAAAAAAATTATCTTCATCAAAGAGCGACAGCTGACATGCAGACTAAATGGATAGCATGCCTACTCTCTGAATTCATGTAGGTTCAAATGTCATCTTAGGCATGAATATTGGGAAGGTGATTTTACTAATTCTGTGGCAAGAACATTTGCGACTCTTACTCATCACTTCTTCTTCCAGCAGCGACTTCACTCGAAAACCCAATAAAGTATGAATATGAAGTGTCCGGACTTTAAAAAAAAAAAAAAAAAAAAAAATCAGCTAACGCCTACGCCTTTTTGTTCCCGTATTGGGAGCAGGCGAGGCCGTTTTTCAGCCCTATCTGGTATTTTTCAGCCCACTGGTAGCCAATCAGAGATAGGTGGCCCAAGGTTATCACTAATTAATCGGCACTCAGTGAAGAAGGAGGCTAGTAAGTGCCGCCATCTGGTGATCCGTAACTCTAACACAATATATTTATGTCTTAGAATAGTGTGGGTTCGACGGCCCATTTTCTTGAGTTTATGGGATGAAAAACCCGAGTTATCGGGAGGAAAAACCCGCTAGCCCATGCCAGAGATGACTAACTCTTGAACCGGTCAAGAAAAGGCTTAGAAAAAGTTCCTCTAGTTGGCGACTAGATTCGAACGCCTTTCGTCGTGCGGTCAAGCGCTGTAGAGTGCAAACGCCACTTCTACTGAGCTACATAGGTCCGGACGTTAGAAAAAAAAAAGTTCCTCTGGCGTGTGACACTTGGAATCAAATCTATAAAATTATTCGCCTACCCACGTAGTCAGAAAGCTGTACTAATTATTTAAAAAACATATTATTTTGTAAGCTGTATTAATTAAATAATGTTTATCATTGAAAATATTTTTGAGATAATAATTTCAGTATAAGCATCGATTTGTTCGTTTGTAATCTTGAAATACAATGCTATATTTTTATGAGATTTCCTTTAACCGATCTACAAAAATTAAAAAAAAAAAAAGAATTATTTTTGTTCTAGGAACCTGGCTATCAATGGCTTCAAGCGATCGCACCCTCATTGCGTTTAAACAAATTAAGAATTCTTACCATTCAACTCAGACAAAAATAATTTAATTGGTATTGTAACATCGGATGTTAGTTGTGTCAGAAAAAGACTAAATAACTAATTAGTTAATAAAATAAATAAAATCAAAGAAATCAAAGAAATAAGATAAAACTGTGTCACTGTTATCATTGGTTTTTAAAATCTATTTTTAATTCTTCTTATGGTCACCAGTCTTAAAACCAAGAAGTGTTTTGTCAATTACAATTAGCGGTTACCTACTCAGTACGCGATAAATTTGTTACCCTGCTAAAAAAAAGATAAAATGTAATTCACCTTTTATTTTAAAGTTGAATTAAGGATTTTAATAGCCAATTTTACACAATATTCCAGAAATTAATTTTTATTACATCATACGAATCAATTGTTCCCATACATTTTCGCTTTTTCCTTTTGAACTGTAGAGAAATAGTTTCTGACCTCATGTGACCCGGATTTTGCACATTCGCAGCTTAATTAATCACAAAGACTGTTTAAAAGGAAAGCTCTTGGAAATGCTAATTAATACAGTTTATTAGTGACATACGTTGAACACAGATTACAACGGATTTTAGTACGTAGTTGGTCAAACTACTTTAATAAACAGTTTCGAAAATGGGTCCAAGCGAAGTTAATCGGCTTATTTGCAATCCAAAGACAGAACTTGCACATATCTCTATAAAAATTGCATTGTCGTTAGGAAATTTGACTCTGTGTATAACAAATATGTGTAACAGTTGATGTTTAAACTATGCATTTTAATAGGACATAATGAGAGATTAGAGTTGGTTGAGGGACCCACGTACTAACAATGCCAAATGAAGTCAGCTTCTATTGCTGACGGAAGTCCATCGGAAAAGATGAGTATAATTAGGTTTCTAATGTGCACTCGTATCAGTAATGTTTGTCATTTTTGCAATGTCCTAACTCTAAACACAGTTCAAAAAGTTATTGGAATTTATGTACAGTAGACATCGCTTATTGTGATCAATTTAGAACAGTCGCTTTTCGATAACAATAACCGGCTGATAACATTAAGCAAAGAATATAAAAAATTGCGTCATTTATTTCAATTTATTGTTATGAAGATTATTTTGTTTAATTTATTGTTATAAACAAGTTTTAATAAGCAACAACATAAAATTTATTTTAAAAACTTCTCTAGTGTTGTCTGTCATGTCTTTGAATATAGTAGTTCATGAATAAATTGCTCATACTCATACTCATAATGCCTTTCGAAGTTTGTTGCTCTACGAGTATGTTGCACATCGCGACGGAGTGTTCGTAGAGCTTCTTGCATCTGGGCTTTGGTTGGAGAAGCCTCTAAAATTTTCAAATTCTTCTTTTGACATACCATCTGGGGTTTTATCAAAACTTTTATTTATAAGACATTCAAATTCTTCAGAAGAAGAAGTTTCAGAGTTTGCTTTAAAAAATCCATCCTTTTGGAAGCATTTTCAATAGTCTTCTCTGAGACTTGCTTCCATGACATTGCTACCAAATGTAATGCATCAGAAGGGAAATGTTTTTTTGCAATTGCACTTGCATCAGATTGGTCTTTTATATAATCGAGTTCAGCTATAATTCTCGCACGAACTTCCCTGCGATAATAAGCTTTAAAAGCTTGGTATGATGCCTTGGTCACATGGTTGAATTAACGATGTAGTGTTCGAAGGCAAGAAGATTACTTTGATGTTTTTTAAGGATAAATTGTGTGTGTGTGTGTGTGTGTGTGTGTGTGTGTGTGTGTGTGTGTGTGTGTGTGTGTGTGTGTGTGTGTGTGTGTGTGTGTGTGTGTGTGTGTGTGTGTAGTGCAGTTGTTTACTAAACAAGACAATTTTTTGCTTTAATTTAAGATCCCACTTAACTAAGCAATTGTTGAAAATGTCATTAATCATCCAAGCATTTACACTAGAACTGTAGTCAACGGACAAACGTTTGACTTGATCACATGGTCTCTCACTTTTCCCACCTGTTAAACCATCCATCAGTTGCAGTGAAATTTTCTTTGGCCATTGTTTGCAAGTTCTTTTGCTTTTTGAAGCATTAAAGGCCCACCCATTAATCGAAGCATTCTTTTTACGAACATTACAAAAGAGTCAGATTTCGACAAATTTTTGTTGAAAGTTATTTTTCACTGGGTCAGACTATAATAAATTTAGTTTAATTTTTTATCCAAGTGTGTGCAAACAAAGGATTAAACTAAATTTATTATAGTCTGACCAAGTGAAAAATAACTTTCAACATCTTTCTCTAAATCCAGAGTAATTTAATAAAAAGGTGGCACATCGTTTGGCAGCTCCTATAGGAGGAGATGACCTTGCTAATGCTTCTGCCTGATATCTCCACTTGGGCCTGGCTCCCACTGAAGAGACCTCAATAAATGTCGAAATCAGTCTGGGAAGTGGCTCTTTCCTTAATACATAACATTAGACATATCTGCAAGTAGATGTGCTTTGCATTATGGGAGATACTGAGGTAGGAGTGTTAGTATCTTGCTCCACCTTTGCAAAAAGTCTCCCAGTGTTGTACCACTTTACCCCAGTCCTGAAGATACTTTCAGGCGCAAACTTTGTTTGCACACACTTGGATAAAGGATTAAACTAAATTTATTATTCGACAAATTTTCTTTGTCAATTGTTCTCCTGATTAACCCATATTTCTTAGAATTCTGAGACGCAAAAGTCTAACCATTCGAGGATTCTGATAACAATAACTGGAACTTTGATTATAATAGACGGATTGTTTTTAATTCATTTTAAATGAAGTGTTTTGGGACGATTTTGATAATATTTTCCGCGATCACAATAAGCGGATTCTTCTGTATTTATACTGTGTTTTCACTTAAATACATTATTCTATTTTATATATCATTAAAGCGCTTGTTTCTGCAAACAAGATGTATGAATGTCGAAACTAGTCTGGGAAGTGGCTCTTCCCAGACTAGTTTCGGTGTTTAATGTTTAAATGCTTTTTTAATTTATTATTTAGAATTGGTGACAATAATCATCTAATTCGTCAGGTTGTATTTTACTAGTTCAAACTTGAGCATATGGTATCCGAAACAGTCCAAAATATCTTCAAAACGACAGGCCAAAAATCCGCAAAGGAGGAGAACGCATTTGTCAGCTTCCATATCACTGAAACATCATTTTCATTCCCCCTGGTTCACTTTAAGTCGATCCCAGACAATAGGTCAAAATAAATTTCATCCCTTTCCCCGTTAGACCACTATGACTTATTGGAAGCATGAAGTTCCACAGCTGGTTTGTCAACTGGCTTCTGGATTATGTAAAATATATAAAAAAATACAATAAACTAAATTAACAAAATCCTTATTCCAAATCCTGTGGAAGCGGCACTTGAGTCCATAGCATTATGCAATGTGAAGAAAGACATTCTAAGTTCGATTCTAATCGCTGAGTACAGAAACTTTTTTCTAAGCCTTTGTTTTTTTACCGGTTCCCAAGTTAGCTGATTTCTGGCACGAACAAGTGGTTATTCATCCTTTAAACTCAAGAAAATTAGCCTTAGAGCACACACTATTTGATAGTATTAGAGACCATGAGATGCCGGCAGTTGTCTGTCGTACACTCCTCCCCAGGATGCCAATTAAAATCACTAATGGTCTTGGGCCAACTATTCTGTGAACTGGCTAAGGTTAAAAACTACCTGCTCAATAGTCTTCAAAATATTTATTTGGGCGAAATGGCCTGGCCTACTCCCTTTTAGAAATAAAAGGCATTAAAGGTGGCGGCATCAATATACACTTCTGCTTTAATTTTTTTTAAAATCTTTTCTACTACTCTTCTGTCAGTAAAATATCTTAAAGTAGATAAGCCAAGTATTTACTCTATAGCTGCGACTGCGATATCTAGAAAAAAGCCCACCTTCCAGTTCCAGAGATCAAATAATTCGGAAACCGACAAAGAAAGGCTCAGAAAATATCCTGCAGTTGCGACTAGAATCGAACTTAGAAGGGTCTTTTCCCAGACGGCCTAGCACTATGAATCCAAATGCCATTTCCACAGGGCTACATAGGCAATTTAGCTGGGGATGTTCGACGGTTTCATGTGTTTGCTTATGTAATTATTAGAAAAAAAGTTGCCAATTGCATTTTCTACTGTTTGCTATAGAAATTTCCCATTGTTCTGCTTCACGATATGAAGTGGAACATTAGGGGAAATTTAACATAGAGAATTTTGTTCACTGATGTATGCAAGATATTCGTGGCAAAAGGTGACAGATTTGTGAAAAGTGAGTGAGGTTGGTGTTGGAGTGTTCTGAGAACGAGTGCCTCAAGTGTGGGGAGAGTAAGAAGTACGACAGCAAATGAGTCCTTGGAAGTAGCATGTAATAATATAACTTCCAAGGACTCATAGCAGGAAGACACTATACTCCACGAAGCCAGCACTATCAAATCCTTCATCTACACACACAACGTCACTATTTACCATCAACAAACAGCGCCATCTACCGTCCACCAATAGTTGAAAGACCGAAGGCTAATGAGATTGTTTCGATTTACGGTCGAGTTTCCAGGAGGAAAATCCTTTCCACCTTTAAAAGAGACTCGCTAAATTATGATCATTTGCAAAGCCTTGATAAAGGCAAGCAGGGATAGGGTGTTATTCCTAAAGATGCATTTGATTAGTACACACAGATCTCGTCAACTAAATTCCTTGTGAATGAGGATGTGGTAAAAAGGATCCAGACTTGAGCGACAAAGATTGTGAGACGTCTGTGGAATGCTTTATGACAATAGATTGAAAGTTTTTATTGGTTACAAAGGCTATCTCTTCCACATATAAATTAGCCTTCATGAAAACATAAGTTATTAAATGTGTTTTATAGGCAGACACAGAAGATTTTTTCAATACATAGCAGGAAAAGATATGGGATCACCACAAAATTATGAGTGTGGTTAACAAGGACATGTACAAGTAACCCTCACATAACGCGGTAGTACTTATACAACGCGGTTTCGATATAACGCGGTCTGCAAATTGTAGTAACCCTTGTCCAACGAGGTTTCGATATAAATCGAAACCGCGGTCTGCAAATTGTAATAACCCTTTATCTTTTCATATATTTTTCACTGCGTGCTTAAAAATCAAATTTCATCTTCGATAAATTTGCGCCTACCCGTATTGCGCATGTAGTTATAAAGTAGAAAATTTATATTAGGGGAAATATCCTTCAATAATACCCTTCAGCACGCTTGTATGTCAATTGTTTACAGTAAACGAAGACAATTTTGAAATTGTCTTCGTTTTCTGCCAGGAAAGCGAATTAAAAGTGTGTTAATCTCAAGCTGAGCACTTTATTTTCTGATGAGTTACATACAATAAGTAATGCTTCTTTTTTTTGTGTGTAAAAAATTTATTTTTATAGTAATGGCCACTTAGAGGACTTTTGCGATATGGTTGAAAACGAAATGAGTAAATTAATCGACGGGAAAATAGATTTAAATGAGGAGGAACTGGTACAATTAACAGATGACGTCGAAATGAGGAAAGTTCTGCGGAAGATTCCGATTGTGATGAATCCGTTAAAGAATTCAGTTTAAAGAAATTAGCAGAAGTTATTTTACGGATAATGATCCCTCAATGGCGCCCTCTGGAAAATTCACAAGATAATTGGATATTTGTTTAGCTCCATATCATGAACTTAATAAAAAAAAAAAAATTGCAGCATAGCGGTAAATAAGGTTTTATTACTGACTTCTTGATAATTAAACCAGTCAAAGTATGCAATGAGAATTATATAAATCAGGCGTGGACAACTTCATTCTATACGCGGGCCAATATATGACGAGTGCTAACGTCACGGGTTGCACACTTTTAGACAGAACCTAAATAAAAATAAACTCTGCATTTTTCCAAGGAAATAGTAATATATATTGAATTGCTATATTTGTTAAATCATTTTACTACTGGGAGAACAATATAAAATACTTGAAACCGAGTCCTGCAACTGATCACTGTAACCAGCGCAGAGCACGTGACTTTCAATGATGCGTTACTCTGGAGCGCATAGAAATCTACCACGTCCACTACTACAACTCTCACTGAGAAGCAGTAGATTTTATAAATTAAGTAATCTTTTAAAGCAATTTTGATTCCGTGTTGAGAATATAAATCGTTTCCGTCATCAGAAATAATGAATATGACTAGTATATCAATCAGAAAATCTGCGGTCGAAACTAAATTGATAATACATATAATTTAATATAGTTTTTATCCTGCCGCAGGCCGTACAAAATTACGCGCCGTATGCCAGCGCTTCCCAAACTGTGGGGCGTGGCCCCCTTGGGGGCCGTAGGTTTTGTTGAGGGGGGCCCCGTGAAAAAATGAAAACAAATTTAAAATGTTTTAAGACTAAGTAGATTTTTTTTATTTTAAAAGAAACGTATTTAATTTTTATTATTTATTATTTCTTTTTCGTTATTTTTTATATTTTAATAGCAAGAACTATCGATATTGACTTTATATACATATCAAAACTCGCTTTATATTATCACTGTCATCCGAGCTAGTTTTCTGTTACCAATAAAAGTTTCGCATATACTTCACACATGAAAAAAAGCTTAAACAAATTCATGTGGGGAGATAGTAACTGCTTGCAGTGGTAAACAACACGCCCTCCCTAAGAGCCACTAGACTGCAGAGGCAATAAAAACAAGTACTTTTATTATGCCAGTGAATAAGGTATGAGGAGTCTGTGTGTGTAATATATTTCTCAACAAATAGTGCAATTAGAGACAACTGAGATAAACACACACTAATTAATGAATCACATGTCCCCTCATACAGAAACAATGCTGTATAGACTGAAACAAAACCATACGTTACATGGGCAAACACAGTATCTTACTAAAAACTATTGTTATTAATTAGATGTGTGTGAGTTCGATTTCCCAAGGCAGCAATAAAATTCAACCGAACGTGTTAAAATTCGTAAAAGTGTTAAAACTAAGTAATATATATATATATATTTAGGCTTAATTACCTTAAAGGGAGAAAAGTCACAAAAGAGAAAAATGTTCCTGGTCCAGGGATTCTCTTATTCAGGTAATATTCACTAATTTCATGTTATCAGTCTGTGGTGTGCCAGTATCGGTAAATGGTGATATTATTTGATCTATTCAACGTTAAAAAATTTAACCCTGAGATGGATAAGTGGCTGATAAAAAATTAAAAAAAATCCCGCGAACAATCAGAAGAAGCAGAAACAGACTCAAAAAAAAAAGACAGTATTTTATATTTTACCAGAACAGCCCGCATCGTCTTCAGAACCAAACGGTAAGAGGCAAAAAATGTAATATATGCATTTGATTTTTGTAATATTCGCTATGTATGTTTTGTATTGAATATAAATACAATAAATATTATAATAATATATCTCTCTATTACGATTTGGTTTCGAGGGGGGCCGTGAAATATTTTAATTTTTGCAAAGGGCCCTGACATCCAGAAGTTTGGGAAGCACTGCCGTATGCGACCCGCACGCCTACTGTTGGCCACCTATGATATAAATTATGAGTCTTTGACTCCGTGGGATCTCGGGTAGTAATAATAATTATAATAATAATGTCCAAGAGATTTCAAGCGATGACGACGTCTGACCACTCGTAAATAAAGAACATCTACGAAATGTTAGTTTTGAAGATAGTGACGACAATTAAAATATACACTTTATTTTATTTTGCTTAAAATATTTGTGCATTATGTGCAATACAATTTTTAATTTTATAAGTTTATACTATGTATTTGTTTCATAGTTTATATGTTTTCTTAACTCACATGAATTACCAGATTAAAGATAAATATATTTTTGTTGGGTATGTCATTGTTTATATATATACAGGGTGTTCGGGATAAATTTGACATATTTATAATTAATTATATTTTTCCGTAAGTTACATGTATTAACACACACTTCTCTTCATTTAAAAGTTTGGACCCTTCTTCATTCATATACAAGATGTCAGAAAGGATGGATAGCTGGAACCCACCTGAATCATGGAAGAGAATAACTTGTATCATGATGATTCGTGCCCGCCATCAAAATAAGGATATTACGACTGCTGCCCAATGCTCCCTGAATACAGTAAAAACAATCAGGCATGAACTAGAGACTTGCAATGGTGACTACGAGGATGTAGCAAGAAGAAAGATCCCTAGCAGACGATCTGATTGCGTTCGTACAGCAGAATTCCTCGCAAATCTGCAGGAACAGGTGTTGAAGAACCCTGGCATTGGAATTCGGGCTTTGTTCGTGGAGTTGCTAACTGTAGTCAAGCCCTGGATAACAAGGGTAGCCAATGGTAGGCCGTATGTATGGCAGCAGGATTCGGCCCCTTGCCACACCTCTGGGAAAAGTCAAAAATGGTTGTCTGAAAATTTCTACGACTTCACCAGTCCAAATGTTTGGCCTCCAAACTCCCCAGACCTTAACCCCATGGATTATTTTGTATGGGGCGCAGTTGAAAAAGACACCAATCGCACTTCCAGTAATACAAAAGCCCAGTTAATGGATAAAATTAAAACAGTTTTTGCGGCCCTTCCCAGGGAGACTGTAGCATCAGCTTGTTCGAGGTTCCGAAGCAGAATTGAAGCTGTGATCGATGCTAATGGTGGTTATTTTGAGTAAATCTTGTTGATAGTATTGTAATTAACTCTGCCTGTAATGTTTTTTTGTCAATTCATTAAATTTAATAGATACAAAGAAGATTTTCTTTTTCCTTACGAAACTGTCAAATTTATCCCGAACACCCTGTATATATATATATATATAGATGTATATATATATATATTTTTTTTTTTTTTTTCCGTAGACGGTGGAACAAATGAGTTATCAGAGGTGGTCGCGTGCGTGCTTCATCGGTGAATTAAAAAGTACGATAGATATCATGCGAACAATAGTTCGTATGCACCACCAAATTGTGGTGGTGCATACGAATGTGGTCGATTTTTGTTTAATTGGCACAAGGACAGTAAAGGTCATATTGCACCAAAGTAAAGGGTTACACAGTACAAATGGTAATAATAAATAGTATAAAGGCAATGAATTAGTAAATAATATGTACTGTACAAAACGCAGAGTTTTTAAAAAAATTATAAATTAAATAATTCTGTATCTACATAAAAATAGAATTCATAATCAAATCTGTTTAAATCAATTAATTTTTGTGTAGCTCAGTGGATGTGGCATCATTATTATCATTTTCAGATTGCAAATGTCTATATACATATAGTGTATATAGACATTTACTAAACAAATGTGTAGTATTTGTTTTAACATAGGAGAGGGTTTCATTTTGGCGGATATTTGAGTTACCCACAGGATCAGCAAACTGTCATTGACATTTTTTGATACATAAAAATAAACTACAACCTCTAGGCAAAAACAAGTTTTAGTAATTATATGTTAACAATATTTATGATATGTAAAATAACTACATGTGTATGTATAAATATGGTATGTGTAAATAGCGCTTAACACTTCATGATAAGTTAATAATGTATAATCCAAACTATATCTGTATAACGTACAATCCAAAATGTACATTATACTGTAAATGTATAATGTACAATCCAAATGTAAAAGTGTCAAGTCAAACATAACAAAGGGCTATAAAGAAGTGTCTCCGAAGGAATAATTATATGTATTATAAGTAAAATAGTCATATGCATAGAAGACGTATTATATGTAAAATAGTAATAGGTATATTTATTTACTGAGGGTAATCAACCCTCAGTAAATAAAAATATGTAAGATGACTGAATATGCGGAGCACAGCAAAAACAACTTCCTTTCTTGTTTCTATGTTCACTAGACTGCCAATAATTGAGTGCAGGCTAAATTTCGTGCAATTTGGTAGTGTTTCGTGCCATTAAGACTGTCGTTGGGTAAAGCTTTGATCTTATAAGCTATCTGAGATTTGTACTTTCAAATGGTAAATAGAAAAAAATAGGAGCTGACCCAGCTTGGAGAGAAGTCAACAGACACCGCCATGGACAAGGTTCGTGTGCCATCGTCTTTATATATTGCCATGTTACGAGTCATGTGTTTGTATCCTTTACAAACTGGAGTATTATGATGCTCTGAAGTAAGTGCAACAGTCAAGGTGAAATGGATGGAACTAGACTGAACTGGAAAGACTTATTCTGATAGGATGCCATGTTGCAGGCCTACAGTTTGGCAAACTGTTGACATATTGAGCCATCCCAGGTCAACAATCAGTGACACCATACTGAGATGGAAACGCAGGCAGTCAACTGCAAGTGCTGCCAGCAGTGGACGTGGAAGACTAGGCTGGACAGAAAGATGTCCACTCAGACCAAGATTAAAGATTTCATTTAATTTTCAGGTTGTCATACGCATTTTCCATGTCAAAGAACGGTGAAACCAGACTGTCTCACGAAAACATCTCTTACACGTTTCTATATGGACCGAATGGTGAGTTCGATGTTCATCGGTGTCTAAAGAGGTATTGTCTTTGAAAGACGTTTTTGGTTTTCTAAATACCAGAGAAGCTCTTGCCTTTACCATTTTTTCCCAATATTTTATTTTACAAAGCCAGGTGGTCAGTGTGACAGGTCAATAATTGCCTGTTTATGTGGGATCGTTTTCAGGCTTTGGAATGGCAATGACAACTGACTTGCCAAGAGTTTGGAAACACTTCCTCTGTAAGTATTCCATTGTATAATAAGAGATCCATAGAATATATTTTATCATCTCATAATGGATGTCATCAGGAACTACTGCACTGGCATGACAGTACAAACGATAGTTCCTCCTTAACGAAAGGCTAATTGTATAGTCCTAGCACTTTGGTAGACAAACTTTGCCACTGTTTCTCTTGTTGCCCTTTCAATATTAAAAATTCTGGAAGATAGGAAGCGATTGCTGAGATTCTAGAAAAATTATCTCCCAAAGTGTCTGCAAGAGCGTTAATGGTTGTTTGATTAATCGATTATGTAAAGTGGATCCAAGATTGTTTTTGCCTTGGACGTCTCACGTAATGTTTTCGCACGAGCACGTTTAGAAGCTATTATATTTGATGTGGTGGGGGTATTTACGAAATCTATTCCAATAATCTGTCTAGAATTGTTTTTGGCTTCTCCACACTCTGGTTATAGCACGGTTTCGAATCGAGATGTTTTTGGGATTGCGGCTGTTGCTGCCTGGACAATACATCTGTGATGTACTTCACTGTTAGGTGTTTGACTGACTGCTTCAGAATTAAATTTTGAAAGATGGGAAAAAGTATTCGTTCTGTTCCATTTTTCATAGGCATTCGTGTAGGAGAACATTGTTCCTGAGAAGACATAGTACGAACAACAGGAAAATGATCGCCTCCATTAGATGCTCTCTCCAACGTTCCAAATGAGCAGTGGAAAGATGGGGAGAATAGTGCAAGAACTATTGCAGAATACCAGAAGGTAGGCATCAGAAAAAGTATCGACTCTATTATTAAGAAAGGAGAGGCCTGGTTGTCGAACATTCACTTCGAATGCTATGTTTTCAGTATGGCGCCAGTTCGAATGATACGACCACGTCTATTCGAACTGTCACCATCCCAGTGTTGTAGCCACGAGAAGGATGGCATGAGGCAGTTGCAATATATAAGATTATAAAGTTCAATCTCATTTAAGAGGGGAATCTGGAAAGTTCTATTAAACACCTAAAACAAAAATCAATTTTGTCTCCTTATACAGGGTGTTCGGGATAAATTTGACAGTTTCGTAAGGAAAAAGAAAATCTTCTTTGTATCTATTAAATTTAATGAATTGACAAAAAAACATTACAGGCAGAGTTAATTACAATACTATCAACAAGATTTACTCAAAATAACCACCATTAGCATCGATCACAGCTTCAATTCTGCTTCGGAACCTCGAACAAGCTGATGCTACAGTCTCCCTGGGAAGGGCCGCAAAAACTGTTTTAATTTTATCCATTAACTGGGCTTTTGTATTACTGGAAGTGCGATTGGTGTCTTTTTCAACTGCGCCCCATACAAAATAATCCATGGGGTTAAGGTCTGGGGAGTTTGGAGGCCAAACATTTGGACTGGTGAAGTCGTAGAAATTTTCAGACAACCATTTTTGACTTTTCCCAGAGGTGTGGCAAGGGGCCGAATCCTGCTGCCATACATACGGCCTACCATTGGCTACCCTTGTTATCCAGGGCTTGACTACAGTTAGCAACTCCACGAACAAAGCCCGAATTCCAATGCCAGGGTTCTTCAACACCTGTTCCTGCAGATTTGCGAGGAATTCTGCTGTACGAACGCAATCAGATCGTCTGCTAGGGATCTTTCTTCTTGCTACATCCTCGTAGTCACCATTGCAAGTCTCTAGTTCATGCCTGATTGTTTTTACTGTATTCAGGGAGCATTGGGCAGCAGTCGTAATATCCTTATTTTGATGGCGGGCACGAATCATCATGATACAAGTTATTCTCTTCCATGATTCAGGTGGGTTCCAGCTATCCATCCTTTCTGACATCTTGTATATGAATGAAGAAGGGTCCAAACTTTTAAATGAAGAGAAGTGTGTGTTAATACATGTAACTTACGGAAAAATATAATTAATTATAAATATGTCAAATTTATCCCGAACACCCTGTATATCCTAAAAGAAAAAGTTATTACAATTTGATGAAAGAAGGTTAAAGGTGTTTAAGATGTTCTTTCTTGTGGTTATAGCAGTTGCTTTGATATAATTTTTGTTCCAGGTGTTTATCAGAACTTTTAACTCACACCCAGTGATAAATTATCCAATAGGCACGCACCTCGGTAATCCGCCACTACTGATTCATCGGAATTTGCGATTGTAATCTTCAGAAATAGTATTCATCCTTATTTTGGATAAAGTTCAAATCTAATGTGTCAGGTTCCTTAGGTGAGTTTAGTTTACTTTCAGTGGATGTTTTTGTATGTTTTTTATATTAATTATTTCATACATTTTTTCTATGGGAGTGTCTGGTGGCTTATCTTCATGTGAGATCTTGCCAAGTGGGTTCTCCTCAAATTGGATCACTTTGTTTTCAGGAGTGAAACCTTAGGCAGTACGACTGAGGAGCTCCACAGAGCAGCACTCACAATCAAGTATGGGGAAATTATCAGATTGTGGAATAGACATATGGGTTTGAATTGCTATTTTCTGAACTGTCACCTTTTCAGTATATAAGATTTCAGAATAGATGTAGCGGTAGTGGTGAAGGCTTAGCTTCCACTTTGCATCCTAATATATTTTGTTCTATTTTTATCTTGTATTTCCTTTTTGTTTTCATTTAGCTTTCTTTGCAGAGCAAGACAGGCAGTTTGACATCCCCTTATTTCTGAGATTAGGGATGTACAGTCTAACAGGAGAATTAAGATATCCTGCTTTTTAAGCTCTGAACATATTTGCTCATCTGAAACATCAAGATCCCATGCTGTTACGCCTCTAGAATTTAGTGATTTATGAGTTGTTATAGTAATTGGTATTTTATCCAACTGATATTGCACTGAGATTTTCCTGAGTGTTGCTGACATGTTTCCACAAGGATATCGTATCACCGTATCGTAGTTTTTTAACTGTTCTGGGAGATCCTGCTAGTTCTCTTTTCATTAGAAAAACTGGTAGATTTATACTGTTGTCATGTCTTTTTTTACCTCTAGTAAAAAATACTGAAGATGCATCAAGTGATGCATGTATGGTATCAATACTTGGTTGGTACCTGGTGAGGGTCCCTAAAAAATGTAAGGATGAAAAATTCATTCTGAAAGGATTTTTGTTTAGTGCCAGAGCTCCTCACCCATAACAGAGCCATGAACCGATGCCTACTCACTGGCAAGCAATCACTGCACTTGCGAGAGGAATGCCAAGTTTATCTCAGATGCTATACCAGCACCACAGTGAGCCTTGGCCCCATCCCCAGAACCATGGTTAAGACTTACTGCAACACTGTTGACTCTTGCAGGTTAAGCTCAGGATGATGTAAAAGACACAGGAGAAGTAGAGCAAAGAAAAAGAGGAAGAATGAAAAGTGCCAGTACCATCACTGGTAGGTTCTCTCCACCACATAAAGGTGCTCCACAAGGATGGAACTGGTCAGTTTTCCTGGTTGCAGGACAAAAAAAAACTTAGTTTCATTTCTGGAAGGAAAAACTCTGCCACCTTCAGTTCAAAAGCCCTCATAAAGGTTCATTGCACCCTAGATGGGATTCAAACCCATGTCTATTCAACCAAAGGATTTGTCTATACTGACTGAGAAATATGGAGGCTTGTATGAATATTGACTGGGTAGCAGGGAAATCACATGAGAATGTTCAATCCCATGGTATCAGTTACTAGATGGGAAGAATACTGGCAGTGAATGGGAAGATTACAAAAAAAAAAAAATACATCAATACTGCAATATCAGAATGTCTTCCTAGAGTTTAGAGAATAATCAAGATGGGAGTGACAGAGATGTGCAATCTTATTAAGCAAGAGACTTAAGAAAAAGATGTCAGTTATTAAAACTATAAGGGTAGGCCAGAAGAATTACAACTGTTGTACAGAAAGCTGAGACTAAGTATTAAAACAAAGCAGCTCTGCAAGCCAGTGGTGTAGCTAGAGCTTTTGCCACCTGAGTCGGTCCCTGAGTTTGCTGCCCCTCTCAATACCACAGAAAGTCAAAATGACGTATAGGGAAATAAATTAAAACATTATGTTTATTTTTGAAGTAAAACTTTAATTTTGACATTCTAAAATGTTATTTTTCTTGCTTTTCTGTTAGACTTCGCCAATATCATCGACTTTGCTATTTCATAGTAATGCAGGTAATTCTTAATCAGTTTTATTTAGAAAAACTCCTCTCACGACTAGCAACACTTACAGCAATTGTGAAGAAAATTCGCAGTAGTATTACAATAGCTGGAAATGCGTTCTTGAGACTGTATTTTAGAATTAATCAAAAGTTTAAAGGTTCAAAGTGCCACCCAGGACAGACTGCTCCCCCCCCCCCCCCACTCTAGCTACGCCTCTGCTGCAAGCTAAAGAATTCTGTTATGCTACAAGTAAATGAAAGAATGAATATGAAAGAATTATTCTGAATGCAGATGGCATGCAGGTGCCAAATGCAGAAGAGATTGTTCAACGAATGAGTGTCCGTTTTTCCTAAAAGCTATGAACCTGGTGTATGGAACTCAACACTTCTACACTAAATGAAGAAACTCAAGTGTATGAGGAAAATATAATATGGCTGTTGCATATCAGAATAAGAATTCGGCAATAGTTTGATGGGATATCAGTGTAGATGCTAAAATAGCATCCAGGTCAAATGACCGACTTTTGACTTAGTTGCATAACTTGAGTGTCAGCACAGGGAAGACTGCAGAGGAGCAGAAAGAATGTATGATAATCCCACTGCACAAGGGCGATACAAAGAATGATGTATCTACCGATCATACTATCAGTATCTCTGGAAAATGGTGGTGATGATTTTGGAAAAGTTGGTAGATCACATACAGAACTAGGTTGACAGAGAATGTATATTTTCAAATGAATACATTGGGTTTGCTAAGGGGAGATCATATTATGGTTGAGTTAGACAAGGGTAATAAATACACGCGATACTTTTGGACTTTGCTAACGCATTGGACAAGATACAACATGGAATGTTATACGAGTTGGAGGATATGGGGATTGGATTATAAATATTAGATTGGATAGAAAGAGGGTTGAATAAGATATCAGAAAAGTGGAGATCTGAGTCAACATTTAAGGTGATCTGTGATGTATCCTAGATATCAGTCCTTGGTCTATTGTTATTCAATCTTTACATTAACAACAACGCTGGGAAGGATTTCACAGGAAACACACAAATGTTTGCTGATGATGATGCAAAGATAGGCAGGGTACTCATGAATGCAACTGACATGCAGTACTCACAGAATGATTTGAATAAATTGGAATTGTGGGGATGTGAAAATGGCTATCAATTCAATGTTAGTAAATGGAAAGTTATTTGCTTTTGTGTGTTAAGGTATCTGGTGGTGTATTATATTCTAGAAGAAGCTGACCAGGCTAAAGATCTTGGAGTTTTAGCAGACAGGGAGTTGAGATTCCTTTTTACAAGGTTTTGACATGATCTCATATGGAATATCGTGAACATATCTGGTGTCCTGGTTTCTGTGGTGAAGTGGATATAGTAGACAGGGTGTAAAGAAGAGTGTTAAAATGATATCTGGACCATGAAATGTAGATTATGAAAACAGACTGAGAAGTTACGGACTGTAGACACTGGACATTAGATTGCAGATATTAGTAGATAGAATTTTTCATTTTATGGAGGGTGGGAAGAAGACAAGAGGACATCCATGGAAGTTTAGAATTAATACAGTGAAGAAGGGATAAGAGCTAGATTTTTGTCTCATGAGTGGTGTGTGATTGGATTGCTTACCTTTGGAGGTATAGTGACCAAAGATAGTGTGAATGAATTTAAGAAGGTATGATAGGTGGGACAGGAAGTGTAGGTGATATGTCATTTTAATGAGTCTCTGACTCCCTAGAGTTCTCTTGTAATAATAAACCCACTGTACTAGATATATTTTTGAGAATCAGATGAAAACCTTGTTAGCTTTGTCCAGTGTGAAGACGAAAATACCTTCTTGGTATGTTCTCACAGTCAAAATATTGTTTCAAAATATCCTTTTAGATATTTAAATATTCTTTTCTACTTTTCTAATACAATTTAGAGATTGCATTACAAAAATTTCAGAGCTTTATGAAAGTAACAAGATGTTTAAAAAACTTAATGAATAAAAAATAAATTGTTCAATAAATTTATTTTATAAATACAGTGTAATATTATTCAACTTTTCATTAAGTTCTTACAAATCTCATGAAAAATATAAGCTAATTACAATGCATAACTCTTATGGAGACAAATACAGGACACTGTAATCCACAATATATTAAAACTGAGCAGAAAATCTCTAATTAAGACTGCTATAATTGGCAGCATGAAAATTCTTTTAAGTAGGAATAAACCTACCAGCACTTAAATTCAATATCTTGTTTCTTTCTTTCTTTCTTACATTTTAACACATTTTAGCACACATACACAAAATGTGTTGTGGTTTTTATTTGTTTTGTAGTAAATATTTTTTTATTTTTATTTTGCACACACATATATATAGGTATATACATTCACATAATTTTTTTACGTTTTAAAATATATGAAAGCTTTGCAGTATTTAACATCCACCCTCACCCATTTTTTAATTTAACATTCATTAATAATAACAGTAGTTATTTATTAATTATCATTTCTCCCACCCCACCCCCACCAGCATGTTAATTTTGAATGAAATCATCATAGGTTTTACAAACTATCAAAGCTACACGCAAATTTGTTTATAAAATAATTAAAGATGAGTACTAAACTACATTAGAGGTACCCAAATAATTTACTAAATTTCAAATTTTGTTTATAAAGTTTTTAATGTCTTTGTTTGCTCTAGTTTTATTTCATAAAACAAAGTGGGAAAATGTACGAAATTAAAGAATTTACACTTAAATCAATATTTATATATAAAATAATTTCTGATGACTATACAAGATGATATAAAAATGCAAAATCATAATTTTAAACAATTGTACATTATGCTGATATAAATAATATATATATATATATATATATATATATATATATATATATTTCTTTTTGTTGATCAAACTCACACCCATAAAACATTGTAAACCTATAGTATATTAGTATTGTGGGTAGGCCAAGGGTTTTTAATATATACCTCAAGTTTAATATAATTACATGTTTTGAACTTAATTCTAACATTTTTGTCAGAATCAAGTAAAATGGAATTTAATTAAAATTACTTCCTACCTCTTTAAAATCAAAGTTACAGAAATATTTCACAATTTTCAATAAAACATGTAATTTCAACTTTTATATTAGACATCTGATGTAAAAAATTTTTGAGAATTTAATCTCCTCGGAAGATTAAATAAAATTATTGAAAGCATAACTGAAGAGCTTTTAATCTATAAAGAGACATTTTCTCTAATTAAAATGGTAATGCTAAAACTAACAGTCTTTTCAGAATTATTCTCAATTTTATTTATTTATTTATTTATTTTTTGAATAGTTGAATACAAGCAAGGAATAGAGCAAATAAATTTATTTCTACTTAATTTTAAGAAACCCTCAACTGATATAAGGCTTTTCCCCCCTTTAAACTCCAACTATGCTCATCCCTAGATACTCCTCAAAGAAAAACTAGCAATTTATTAGGCATAGTATTTCTGATAATTTACAAATAAAGGAATGTACATTAAACTGTATAAAAGAGTTGGCACTCTCTGATTTTTAAACCAAAAATCTGAATGCAAGTGAAACAGACTTTTTATTTAAAAATCTAAATGTTATGCCACAAACTGAAGCAATTCTCCACATGAACATATAGAAAAAAAGAGGAGGAAAAAAAAAAAACCTTCTTGGCAGAACTTTTGCTTATCACAAATATATCACTATGCTGTACATTTTCACATGTTTAGCCAACATATCTACAAGTTTATCAAAGAGGTAAAATTCTGTAAAACTGATAAGTACAATGTATTGCAACTGGTTAATATACATTTAGAATCTCCAACATTCTGCTTCTCATCTTCATTTTCAATAGCTTCTCTATGGATAGTTTATAATTTACAGTTCCCATTTCTGAGTACTCCTCTCTCTTTTTTTTCTAGAAAACAGTTTATATATATATATATATATATAAGTGAATATTTCCAGTCTTCAGTATAAGCACCACAATTTGTTACACCAGCACTGTACCAGAAAGATACCTACAATTTTAATTCACTATGTCTGAAAGCATTTGCATATTTCATTCATCGGTAGTTTTCAGAAAGTATAACTGTTATTATAAAAATAGGACAGGAATCTAGTCTTATTTACCGAGATGAAAGCCAAATGCTCAACAGAATGTAAACACATTCTGGGACTTAATCATTGAGCTGAAATTTGTCACACTAAAGTTTTAATGATGTGAAAGGGGTGAAGAAGTATGGCTGTGTGATGCTGACAGAGGCCTTTCTAAAAAATAAATAAAAGAAGACATTTTAGTAAACATTATTAGAAATGAAATAATTTATTGCAGCCAGTTCTCATTATAGCAAACTCATAGGGACCAAAAAAACATTTTGTTATAATGAATTTCCTTTACACTATCACTCTGATACCACTAGAGCCAGGATACTTTTTTGGTAGTTTTCTATAGAGAGAATTAACTGTTTCAGTTTCACCACTCTTATTAAGTATTATTAAACAGAGACAGGTATTATTAAAACAGGTGCACATTTTTTTTTTAATACCCAGCCTTTGGAATTAAATACCTGATTTTGATCATTAATTATACTCATTAAGTTCCAATTAAACCATTTCACAATTTTGTTACAATATATGAAAGAAATTAATATTTAAATGCTTGCTTTTTTGATTTATATATAATGAGATCGATTCGATTTGTTACAGGTTTTTGTATGCTGTTACCAGATGCTAGCAAGAGCTATGCAAGGGTAATTGTAGGTTGAAGGGGATGCTGAAATGCATGTATACAAATGTTAGGAGTATCAGAAATAAGGGAGAGGAGTTTTGTGGAATTGGTCAGCTTGACTTGGCCAAAAATTATAGGCATAAGTGACACCTGGTTAACAGAAAATGACAGAGTTACAGGATTAGAATGTCAAGAGTATTGTATTTTCAGGGAGAATAGAGGGAATAGCAGAGGAGGTGGGGTATTGCTGATGATAGCTGAACTAAAACCAACAAAATTAGAAATTAAAAAGAGGATTTTAGATCTGGGGAAGATGGTTCATTTAAGCCTGCCTGGTGTCAGATAGAAGCCAATAAGACAAAATATATTGTTTGGTTGCTGTTAAAGCACACAGGAGGATTTAGATGTCATCTATCAACAAATTAGCATAATGAGTAGCCCAACAATTATTATGGGAAACTTCAACTATGGTGACATAAATTAGAGGAAGGAAATGGGGCATGGCAAGATGGAGGTGGAATTTATACAGTTGGTAAGGGATAATTACCTGAAACAACATGTTATAGAGGAGTTGGAGAGTGCTGAATCTGGTAATAGTATCAGATGATATATATACATAACTAAGTAGACACTCTGCCTCCTATTGGGGAGAGTAACCATGCAGTCTTGTTCTGGGAAGTTGCTAAACATGGAAGATGACAGAAGCAAAAACAATAGTTGAGTTGTTCAGTGATTATTTTGCAAAGCTGTATCATACAGGTGGAGATTTTGCAGTTGCTGATGTGAAGAGATGCACATCAAAATTGAGGCAGATGAACAGGAAGTGTTCAGCATATTGAAAAACATTAATGTGAATACAACAGTGAGACTGCATGGTATGTGAGCCTGTGTACTACATGAATGTGCAAGAGAACTGACATGAAGTTGTTCAATCTAAGCCTAAGCTCTGGCAAGGTTCCAAGGGAATGGAAAGAGGACAAGTAGTTCCATTATATAAGTGTGGTTTCAAGACAGAAGTAGCAAGCTATAGACCAATTAATATATCAGGAGTAGTTGATAAAGTACTGGAAAAGTTTGTTAAAGGTAAAATCCAACAGTGGGTGAATAATGATAAGATGCTCTATAGAGGACAGCATGGCTTTGTAAAGGTTAGGTCCTGGTTTAATAATTTATTCACATTTTTAATGAAGTGACAACTGAAATGGATACAGGAAATGGCTATACCATGATACTGCTGGGCTTTGCAAAAGCATTTGACAGAATACCACATGGAAAATTACCATAATAGTTTTCCATGGTGAAAACTATTACAATAGTGTTTTCCAAGTTGCTCCTGTCCCAAGTTGGAGCAAATGGGAATAGATATGAAGCTACTTGCATGGACATGGGTGGCTGACAGACACCAGAGAGTAGAATATGGTGGAATGGAATCTAGGAGGATGAGGGTGACTGGTGGAGTACCTCAGGGTTCTGTAATAGGGCTACTACTCTTTAATTTGTATATCAATGATACAGGGAAAGATTTAATGGGGGATATTCAGTTGTTTGATAATGCAAAATGAAGAGGCAATAGTTAATAAAGATGATGTACATATCCTGCAGAATAATTTAAATAAATTGGCATTTTGGGCAAAAGTTATGCACTTTGGATTGAAAAGGCTGTATACTATGTATCACATTGATGGTACTGGATTACAGGAAATTGATGAGGCTATGGATTCAAGGATAATGGTGGATGGGGGGGGGGGGGTTGAAGTTCAGAGGGCATATTGCAAAAGTTGGTAAAATAGCTCAAAGGATTGCCTAGATGTTGAGAAACATGCTAACAAGATAGGGAAGTTATTATCCCTCTTTATAAAGCCTGTGATTTGGCCATATCTTGACTGCTGTGTACAGATTTGGTCACCTGAGTTTCTTGAGGATTAGGAGGTGGTAGAAAGGAGTCATAGATAAGAAATAAAGCTGGTGACAGATCTGTGGACTCCCTGTGAGGATAAGTTGAAGGTGTGTGGGTTACAAAGTTTAATGCAACGGAAATTATTCAATATATGATAAACAGTCAGAAAACTAGGGATCATCTATGGATGCTGTACAAAGTGTGGGTTAGTAAGGGTGTGCAGACTAGATTTTTGTGTGGAGTGTGGTGAACGAGTGGAATGGATTGCCAGAATAAGTTGTGAGTGCCCTGACTAAGGTATGATAGTTTTGTGCATATAAATGTTAGTAAGGTTTCCCACAATGAGTCTCTGGACTCCTTGGAGATACCATATAATAATAATAGGGTGAAGTCAAGGTAAGTGCATTTATGTTTTAGATTCAAAGGAGAATACTTTTAGTTTGAATTTGTAACATTATGTAGTTCAGTTTTTTTTTTTTTTTTTTTTGATGCCAGTGTCAACTATGAAGCATTTATTGTGTTAATAAATAATATTTAATTTGTTCTCATTTTTTCAAGGAGTAATAATAAGGCAAAAAAATGCAACGATGTAGCACAAAACGAAACTTTTCATCTCAGGAATAATCACAACACACATAAGTTAGCCAAACAAGATTTTCTTAAAACATACATTCAGCAAATCAATTTCAATAACAAAGTGCCAGATCATGCTCTTAAATAATATAATAATAACAAAATAAATAAATAAATAATACTGTATAACAAACACTCTAAAGCTTCATAATGTAACATATAATATAATTTTACAGTGAATATCTGCTAATGTTAAATCGCTAGATGATAGATAATTTGGAATATACATTTCTCCCTAAGAATGTTGGAAATTTTCCTGATGAAGGCAATCCAATTAAACTGATGATCCCCTCATGCACAGATTCATTCCAGTCACTTTCTCACAGATGTTTTGTTTCCACCTTATGTCTCTCTGTCTCTCTCTTCTGTAGATATTTCACGAACAATGTTCCACTTAACTGGTCACCATCATTCCTCCACTTTCTTCCAGGATGACATAAGAACATGAGTAGCTTCTGTGTTAACATCCACTTGCTGTCCAGTTTCAAGCTCATAAGTAACTTTTGTCTTCCTCATTCATTCCATCTACTTCTGTTCTGTGGAGCAGCCTTACTGACTCTGTTCTCTCCCAGAGAGCATAACCTTCAGCTGTTCATAAAATTTGTCAACAGATTTCTTTTCTCTTAACTTCTTGCTCATACAAGCAACAGCCTTTTGTTTATAGGCTTGTGTGTATATATATATATATATATATATATATAATGACACACGCACGACATATATACTCACTTTTAATGAAAGTAAGTCATTTTATCTTCTTATCTTTTAGATGGAATTTTTTTTATTTATTTTTATTTTTAAGAATGTTTCTGGCATCCTATTAATTATGTCAGCCATTTTTATTTGTCAGGTGCACAGATTTTTAACCCTCCTACCGGCCAAGGTGGATGAAATAGCAAGACTACACCAGACTTTTTCATGGATCAAAACTTCATCGGCATTCTATCTTTTATCAAGTATTTACCCTCCTCCACTGTTAATCCCTTAACGGCAATTTGAGAGCCATTAGCAGATTAACTGTGGTCGTGATTCTAGTAGTAAGACTTATACGTTGGTTAGACATAACTGGTAATTAATTTACGGAATTGACAACGCATATAAAGTAAATTAATTAAAGATAACTTTAATGAATCACTTCTATATTTCTGCAATGTCACATTGCCATCTTCAGGAACATAAAGATATGGTATGTGCACTAAGGAACTAACAAAGCAAATGAGGAAGAAAATAAGAACTAATTTTGTTCTTTAGGACTTTAGGAACAAAAATAGTTCTTATTTTCTTCCTCATTTGCTTTGTTAGTTCCTTAGTGCACATACCATATCTTTATGTTCCCGAAGATGGCAATGTGACATTGCCGAAATATAGAAGTGATTCATTAAAGTTATCTTTAATTAATTTACTTTATATGCGTTGTCAATTCCGTAAATTAATTACCAGTTATAACTGTGGTCGAGCGACTTTTGTGTCACTTGTCTTTACATGTACTCTGTTACTTCGAATTTTCTTCACTGTACTAAGATATTTGATCATTTTTTTTTTTTTTTTTTTTTTTTTTCCCCTGAACAATTTATTTCTTGTCTCTCTTTCCAAAAATAGAAGTTTCACACTGCCAAAATAAATAATCAATCCTGAAATGACCATAGATGACCAATTTCAGGAACGATTGTTTTTTTTTCATGAATAACAAATGATTATAAACTGCATTACTCGGTTTCCGATATTGTGTCTTTTTTAGTATCAAAAATTTATACCTAATGGTATTTATGGTATTTTATCAGAGATTCTTCACCTTCTTCTTTTGCTGAAAATTGCAACAGAGGTTTTTTTTTTTTTTTTTTTTTTTTTTTTTATAGGATGCACATTACTATAATATCCAGTGCTTAACCACTGTAGATATGTTGAAAATATAATAGGAAGTATATCCTGTATGGAATGATTAAAAATTTATGCTCATTTTTAGGATTTTTTACTGAACCCCCCCCCCCCTCCTGTCCTGGAACTGAGTTTTTTTATTATTTATTATTATTATTATTACGGGTATCTCCATGGAGTCAGTAGACTCATCGCGGGAGACCCAAACTAGCAAAACAATATCTGTCATATCTCTTCTTGAATTCATTTACAGATGAAGAGCTCACAACAAAGTCAGGCAATGAATTCCACTCATTCACCACCCTCCAGGCAAAAAACCTTGTTCTGACACCTTTGTTAACCACACTCTTCTTTAATTTCCAGAGTTGACCTCTTGTTCTTCCATCACTATCACACAGCTGAAACATTTCCCCTGCATCAATCCTATAAAAACCTTTTAGTAATTTGAATGTTTCTATCATATCCCCTCTTCTTCGCCTATCAACCAATCTCTGCAATCCACAAGCTCTCAATCTATCAATGTAGGGAGCATTTTTTATATCACTCACCAACTTGGTCACTCTTCTCTGAACCCTCTCCACAGCCTCCTCATCTCCAAGGAATCCAGGTGACCAGACCTGAGCACAGTAATCCAAATGTGGAAGTATCAATGCTTTATAAAGGGGAATAATAACCTCTTTATCTCTGGATGTCAGTGTGTTCCTCAACAACCAAGTAATCCTATGTGCAATCTTGGACACCTTAGCAATGTGTCCTCTGAACTTCATCTCCTTATCTACCAATACCCCTAAGTCCCTAGCCTCATCAATCTCTTGGAGTACCTTTTCATCGATGTAGTACACAGCTGGTAATCTTTTAATCCCAAAATGCAAGACTTTACACTTTTCCACATTGAACTGACATCCATTTTCTTTTGCCCATTTTACCAGCTTATTTAAATCCTCCTGCAAACTTTCAACATCAGCTTGATTTTTTATTGCACTACACAACTTTGCATCATCAGCAAACAACTGAATATCTCCCTTTAAGCCGTTTCCTATATCATTTATATACAAATTAAACAACATTGGCCCAAGCACAGAGCCCTGAGGCACACCACTGGTCACCTGCCTCATTCTGGACTCGGCTCCTCCATACACCACCTTATGGTATCTCTCCCTGAGCCATTCTCCTATCCATATCACCAATTTAATATCCATTCCCATCTGCTCCAATTTGAGTAACAGTGTTCTATGGGGTATCCTGTCAAAAGCCTTAGCAAAATCCAGAAGTACCACTGTGTAGCCAGTTCCTTTGTCCAACTCTGATGTTATTCTATTATGGATAGTTAATAGATTGCTAAGGCAGGATCTACCTTTAACAAAACCATGTTGGCCTCTATAGAGTATCATATCCTGATCCACCCATTCTTGAATTTTGTCTTTAACCAACTTTTCCAATACTTTTACCACTACTCCTGAGATGGTGATTGGTCTGTAATTCAATACTGCAGTTTTAGAGCCACCCTTATGCAAAGGAACCACTTTGCCTAACTTCCACTCCCTAGGGACCATACCAGAGTTCAAACTTAAATTAAATATCCAGGTAAGAGGGGTTGACAATTCATTTGCACATTCACGCAACACCCGAGCTGATATTCCATCTAAGCCTACCGCAGTGTTTGCATTTAAGTTTCGCAATATATTTAATACCTCTGATTCTTTAGCTTCAATTCTCACATTAGGTATTGCTATAGGTATAGAGATATCCTCACTTGGGTGATAGACTTTTGAGAAGTGATCACTCAGTAACTCGACTATTACATCTGATTTTGTCACCTCAATACCATCAGCACCCACTAAGGTTATCCTTCCGAAGTCATTCTTCCTCTTACTTGCCACATAGCGGAAGAACTCTTTGGGATTACCCTTGATCTCTTTGGCTAAGGTCTTCTCATAATCTGATTTAGCTTTTCTTACTATGCTGGTAACCTTCCTAGCTTGAGCCTTGTACTGCTCATGGGTGTCCTGATCGCCCTTCTCCTTGTAAATTCTCCATAACATTTTCTTTTTTTGTAGTTCAAGCTTGATACTACTGCTCATCCATCTAATGCCTGCCTTGTTTGACCTCCTGACCATGGGGACACAATCTGATATTGCTTTCCTCAGATACCCGCTGATTTTATCCCAAGCACTGCTAACATCTTTCCCTTGCAATATGTTCTGCCATGGGATGGCTGCAAGCTCACTCCGAAGCTTGTTATAATTGCCTAACCTGTAGTTTCGTACATACCCCTTCTTAATAGAAAAATCCACAGATTTTGCAACCTCCCAAGTCAATACCACATGATCGCTTTCACCAACTGGAGGTAACGAGGTCACCTTACTTAAGCATATAACCTCTGAACCAATAACCAGGTCCAACACTCTCACACCACGTGTCCCTTCAGTTACGTGCTGTTTCAAGTAATTATCTCGTAGCAGATGTATGAACTCCATTTCCTTTTTGCTACGTGATATTTCCTCCTTCCAATTGATATCACCATAATTAAAATCCCCCATAATAATCACTAAGCCTTCACTCATTGCACTAAGTTGCTGATGCATGAATTCAATATCTCCCCCTGTACTCCCTGGCCTATAGCAGCATCCAACTGTATATTTGGTTGCGTTGGTCACTATTTCGCACCAGACTGCCTCAAATGAACTCTCATTCACATGTCTATCATCAAGATATACTACTTTCTTTGGCTGCAACACATCAGCTATCATCAACAGTACTCCTCCTCCTGTTCTATCTTCTCTATCCTCCCTGAAAATACTGTACCCATCACATTCAATTCCAGTGACCACATCTTCTGCTGACAGCCAAGTTTCACTAATGCCTACAACTTTTGGTGAGATTTCACTGACTAATGCCAAAAATTCTTCTCTCTTATTTCTAATGCTTCTAGCATTGGTATACAAAAATTGCAGATTCCCTCTAGATCTTGTACCGGCTTTAGAACTGATATATAAGTCACTAACTACCGTAGTCCTATGCCGATTTTTTTTTCCCCTCTCTTCTGCAATTTATTCTGCCTATAAGGATCAATAAATACACAATCAGTGCTAAAGTTTCTCTCTCTTACACTCAACCTTTTCAATATTAGTTTCCCTGCCCAATAACTTCAACCTGTTCAGAAAACAATAAATTCTTCAATCTCTTATGTCCTTCCATGTTAAGATGCAGTCCATCTCTAGCATACAACTGCCTTTTTCCTTCAAACACACTCCAAACATCAACAAACTCCAGACCTCTTTTTCTGCACATTCTTGCAATCATATCATTCATTATCATTGCTCGTCTACTTAACTCGTAATTGTCAAAACGAGGCAGCACACACACTATTCTCCCATTGACACTTTTCCTCTTCACAATATCTAATAATGTTCTTAAATCTTTTCCTACCCGATTTATACTACCTCTCAGGTCATTCGTACCC